>NC_070629.1:29540895-29625741 GCF_947347685.1 Pleuronectes platessa
CAATGCTTTTATTATGTTTTATTCTGTTTGCATTGTAGACACTACTTTATTTATTTTAACACATTATTGTGTTTATATCGTATCTTTACGTGAGAACTTATTCTTTACTGTTTCCGATTGTATAATAATTAAGATTAATTACCCCCTCTCAAAAAGCGATTCCTCCCCGTCGGGGAATTGAACCCCGGTCTCCCGCGTGACAGGCGGGGATACTATCCACTATACTAACGAGGAGTTGGTGATAACATCAATGGAATCACAGAATTTGGAAATATGTTTAAACAATAAAATGTAAAACTTTTTTACTCTACTTAAGCAGACCAAATTTCCCCGTAGTGCGACAAGTAAAGGATTATTTTATTTTATAAAGACATACTGAAAAAGTATAGTTTGAGCCTTAGCTACAGAAAAGAACAGAGATTCCAGAGTTGTACTTGAATTAATGTACTTGCCTTCTACCAGTTGTTAGAAATGCAGAATTTTGTCTGAAGAGTATTTCTAAATTGTGATTTAGCATATTTTTGAAAAGATCAAACTGTTTTCTCCATTTTGGAGAACAAATGCTCATGTTTGTGGACATCTGTTAAGATCATTATACTTTATATAACATAAGACATAATAAAACATCTTAAGAGAAAAGTCTCCTTTTAAATCTAGCTTTTCATCATTACTCAAATGTCAGTGTTAATATTAATAATGAATATTGCACCTAATGATAAATACCTGTTTGAACACATCTCACAGTTTAACATTCATTGACGACACTTGACACAAAGTTTTCTTGTAAAATGATGTTTATATAAAAAAGGACTCCCATGACACACAGGCTAATGAAGATTCACATGAATTACATTAGGTACAGTATCTTTCTTTGAAGATTACAAGTAGGAAAGAGGATTTATAAATTGTTTTATAACTGTTAAAATCTTCATAAAGATAAACGTTAGCTTGTTGGTTGATTGACAGCAGAAACACTTTTGTTGTTTGGTTGCTCCTGATTGTTTGTTGTGTTGTTTGTTGTTCAGTGTGTGACCTGAACAATGAGGTTTGTGTGAGGCAGCGAATCCGCCTCCAGCTAAAAACATCACAACAAAAGAAATGACCAACACCTAAAATGACTTTATCATCTCGGCTCTAAAGCATAAAATAAATAATTTTATGGCTCAAGCGATAATAAATAACCTCCCATACATTATTTATTACACAGCAGTAATACTGTACCACATGGTACCAGTTGTTTTGATGGCTTGACTTTTCCAACCGGAAATAACAGAAATCTCTTTAATTTGTTAGTGCGACAATACAAACATAACATCCATCACTTCTTCTCTGTTTCTAATAAATAATATTCTACAGCTCTAATCGTTCCTCACATTGTAGCTTCTGGTGACTGCTTGAATTTTGAATATTGAACAGTGAAGAATCTGTGCAGCTGATCATCAGTAAATGAAACTCAACAGAGATCCACTCAATTTGTAGTGTACCCTGCAACACACACTGTGATGTGTGTATTTAACAGAACTGATGTTAGAACTAGTTGAAGTAGAACCAGTCACATTTAAACAAACATGACAAACACCAGCTCCACGTCCCCTGAATGCTGCAGAGAAGGAATCTGACATTTCAGCTCTGACGTTCACTGGATCCCCTCAGGTCTACATTACACTACATGGCCAAAAGTATGTGGACACGTAAACATGGTATTCACACATCCACCTCCGTTCTATTGGCTGCAGGTATTTGTACCTGCAGCCAATAGAACGCAAAACACACTTCAGGTTTACTGTCCTAGCTGATAAGTAGAGAAGTGATTTTAGAATCTAACCGATCAATAAAAATAGAAAAATATAAATTTAAAATGAAACGATTAATAATAAATCCTTTTCAGCCTGTTTTGCAGCGAGAGGCTGAATAATATCAGAGCAGGAATGAGTGTTTTCCACTGATCTCATTGGTTCTTCAAAGATTGAAACATGTTTGTCTCCATACTTGTGGCCACGCAGTGTTAAGTACAGTAACTAAATAAAAGTATATAATCAAATTTTTCTGTTATTGTTATGGATGATTAATAAAGAGAAGCGCACAGACCTGACCAGGAGGCAAAGTGTGCGTATACGCATGTGATTCAGTTACAGTATCATGTTAAAACTATGACTGCACAGCAAAATACTTTGGGAAAAAGTTGTCAATGAGATGTGCAAAGACCAGATCTCAGAAATACAAGGAATGGCAGAAAGCTGTAACTGTTCCACGTGATATGAATGAAGGGCACAGATGGTTAAATATGGAGAAGTGCTGCTGAGGACAGTGGGTCGTTGTGTCTGGACTAGAATCACAATCTGGACTTTACAGGAAAGGGGCCGAGGCCTCAGGAGGAGTTTTGATCTGCCTGTCGAGGATGAAGACGAGTCGGGAGGATGAAGAGTTCCCTCCAGACGTCTCTGAGTAGCCCTTCATCGTTCTCTACAGTCCGCCTGTATTCTTCAAAACACCCATCGTTTTTTTATACTCACATTTTTTCACGTGTAAGAAAATATAACATCAACACACAAACGACAAAGTCCAGCTGGAAGTCGGTCTGATGTCAACACTTGTTAAAATGTTCAGTTCCAGTTCCGTAATAATTGGTTTTTGGTGCGGAGTGAAACACGGGGGAGGGGGGGGGGGGGTCTAGAAGACACACAGCTTCTCTCACCTCCTGAGGGAACGTGACAGCCACAGAGGATCAGAGACGTGAACACTCAACATCCAATGAGTCTCTGGTTGAGAGAACAAGAGCAGGAGCCAAAATGGCTGATGAATAGAGCATATTCAGAAGTATTGCACGTTCAGGGCACGTGTAGTCGTCTTTGTAGGCTGAACAAGTCCCCCCCCCCCCCCCCCCCCCTGCCTGGGATATACTGCATGTGTGAACAGCTTCTCGAATATGTTCTACAGAGGAGTGTGCGTACCTGCCGCACAAACAAACTCCAGAGTCCTTATAGCTTAAGAAGGGGGGGGGGGGAGACAAAGAGGAAAAGAAGGTTCGGCTTCCCTCCTCTCCGAGCCAGTTTCCACCGGCACAAACCAGCAGAAGTCCCCAGTTCATGTTGCCCGGGCCAGAGCTGGTGTCGGGACCGGAGGAGTGTGGTGCTAGCCCATCTGCATCTGTCCAGAGTATATGGTGAGGAGCAGCATGATGGAGAAGCCCGTCAGCAGGCCGGCGTTCTGGATGGCAAAGGTGAGGAGGAAGCTGCTGCCGCCGGCGTCCTCTTCCTCACGACTCACCTCGTTCATCTCCGGGAACTGGAGAGGGAGAGAGGGAGAGAGAGAGAGAGGGAGAGAGAGGGAGGACAGAGAGAGTTCAAACTTAACCAGTATTTTGCTTCAGACCGAAGAGGAACTCCAACCGATTGAACACGTAAAAGTCAATTTACTAGTCAGCAGACAGCCTGTGAGATCAGCTGTGTGTGTTCTGGCTCTACAGAAGCAAATCATCCCCCGTTTTCCCAAAGCACTGACCATGTCTGCCAGAGCGATGTAGAGGAACATTCCTCCGGCCAGGGCGAAGATCCAGTTGGGTGAGAAGCTGTTGCCGGCCAGGATGCCGAAGCCCATGCCCAGGTAACAGCAGCAGGCCGACAGGAAGTTGAAGAACAGAGCCTGTTGTATGCTCATGCCGGCGTTCAGCAGGATCACGAAGTCTCCTGGTGACACAACAACAACAAGAGAAGATGAACAATGATCTAAGATAAGTGATTTCTGAATGTGATTTTGAATATTAAAAGGCAGCAGACGCTCCTGTCCTGACTCACCCAGCTCGTGGGGGAACTCCTCACACAGGATGGCCACGGACGTGCTGATGCCCTGGAAGACGGACGAGGTGAAGGACGCTCCGATCGCCAGGCCGTCGATGAAGTTGTGCAGACCGTCGCTGAGCGTGATCATCCAGGCCAGCGTGCCGATGTCAGAGTAGGTCGTCCCCTTCAGCCAATAGCAGCCACGGCCGACTCCAGACCTCCCAGTGCTCTCTGGCCTCTGGGAGTCCTGAAGACATGTGGATGGAGCAGGATGAAAAAAAACCACTTCATGAATCTATTGACCTGATTTTGTCTTTAATAATCACACAATGATTAAGTTTTGTCAGTTGCTTTATGTGCCTCAAGTGTTTTATCTGATCCTGATCCACACTTCCTGTTCTTACCTGTGGGGTCTGAGCCGGGCTGAGCATGAGCTCCCCCTCCCCGGCGTCCACTTTGCCCGCAGCCAGACTATTGGCTTCCCCGTTCAGCTGCAGCTTCTCCTTCTCCCCCTCCTCCAGCTCCTTGTCGGGTGAGGAGCAGCGACGCTCACTGGAGTAGTGACTGTGGCCGTGGCTCTGACAGACCGGGAGGGGGGGGGGGACACAGAAACAAAGATCTTAGAACAACAGAAGAGTCGCTGCTCCGTGAAAACCTGAGGTTGAGATCATCAAACAGAAATAAGCGTCAGTTTGAGAACAACAAATCCAGAATTTCCCTCAAGGACAAATTCAGCAGTGTTAATATTATAAAACAGAATTATTAAATGTTCTAAAATGAGTTGACTGACTGGTGTAGTGAGCTGGAGAAGCTGGCAGCAGCGATAAAGATCTAATGTGGGTCAAAGAGCGTCAGTAATAGGATCAGCAGGTGGTTGTGTCGGACGTTTATTAAACTGGATGAACCATATGGACCCAACCAGAGCAACCACAAGGTGGCGCAAATGTCCCACAATCCTCCACTTCTCTTACCAGCTGCTGCTATTTGTGAATGAAGCCAGCAGCGCTGAAGGACCCAGTTAACTCTTAAAGCATGATGTTACATCAAGACAGTTTCAGGTTTTAAAGTTAACACACTGCTGCACCTTCGTGGAAATGACCAACACGTGTGTGTTACATAAATAAACCTGTTTTAGTAGATACACAACTAGTGCGTGAAGGCAAATAGACAAAGGGATGTGACGGAGAACCAAGAACAAGTAAAACAGGAAGAGTTCCCCGAGAGTGACGGAAGCAAAACTGAAGAGTGTGAACTTGAGCGATATGGAAAAGAGGATCCAAGGGAAAAATAATATAACAAATAAACAAACTAATGTTAAATCATATTTAGGAGAATTCCAGTTAAAGTTGCAGGCAATTTCCAATATTCATAAATCAATGTTTTTTTTTTTTTAAATCAATTTATTATTTATTAATTGTTTAAAAAACAGGAAGCACAACTTTCTGACTAAAACACGAGGAGTTTCACTTCATGTGTAACCTACTGACGGTTGTTTCCACTCTAATGAAACCATCAGTCTCCATCCGGACGAGCATGTGCATCAGAATCTACTAGAAGAACAAAGCACCTCCACTGCACTCACCCCATTCTTCTGTTTGAGCAGAACCCTGAGAACCTTCTCCACGAAGAAGAAGAGGTAGAAACCTCCGAACACGACGGCCGACTTGGACACGTAGAAATCCACCATGGGGTCAAAACCAAACGCCTGCCACGCAGGAGAGAAGACAGAGCTAGTTAGTGATACACATTTATATCATCTGTCTGACATCATGTAGTGGACATATCTTTGAAGTGTTATTTAGAACATCTGTGTGGATCCTGATTGCAGAGGTTTTTGGTGTAAACACTTAGCGGTTGGTAAATTGTTTGTTTTGAACTCTAACAGGATGTGGACTGTGTTGTCAGCTGTCTGTGCACGAGAGTAGATAAAATCATTGCATAGTGAAATTCACTGATCAAAAGCCCTTTATCAATGCTGTTTCACTTTTGTCTATTGTTTCACAGATAAATGAACAATATCTTCAAATATTTTAAGATCTTGAAGTGATATTTCCCAGCGTCCTCAAATCTGAGAGACACGTTGAATTATGGATTTAATCGTCTGCCCTGGAGCAGACACACACACACACACACACACCCCCCCCCCCCCCCCACCATAAATCAAAACCACTTCACCTCCAGGGCGTACAAATGTTTGTCTCTTATGATTCATCTTAGTCAAACTGATGCTGCGAGTTACACAACAGCTTTTGTGTCACTGCTTTAAACCTGAAGGGTGTGTGCACAGTGTCGAGGCGGCTTTTTAAAGACATGTTGGGCAACTGCTTGTATTTGTGGGTTATCCTGCTCTGCATCTTTTACTCATCTGTTAATGTGCACGTGACTTATTAACCTTTCTCTTAATGCAGGGTTTCAGCTGCTTGTTAAAAGTTTAAATTAAAACAGGTCTTAAATACGTTACGTGTTATTTAAGGGTACTTCTACTGCATTTTAAAACATTAAGGGTTTAAAAAATTCGGATACGCAAAGAAGTTGCATCGAAACATGAATGGAATATTCTGTTATCAACTAATAATGTCTTATTTTCATCTTCTGAATCAGATCAAAAGTCAGAATATTGTCGTAGTTGCTACCTTATGTTACTTGGGGAGATATTTATATCTTTGTATATAGTGAAATATGAATCTGGACATGACAGTATAATATCATTTATGCTTTTTCAGGATTCTTCTGGATATGTCACATCTATGTTCAATGCTGTATAGCCCCCCCCGCACTGAGCTACAGCTAAGTGAGTCCCAGCAGCAGCGACACTACCTCTGGGATGAGCTGAAACAGGGCGTTGGAGTAGAGCGTGCCAATGGCCAGGGCTATGAAGTAGAGCAGCAGGCGCTTGTAAAAGGTTTTCTTCATGAAGGGCACCACGCTGGCCCCCACCAGCGAACACAGAGAGATGAGTGTCACAGACAGGATCCCATAACCCCACACTGATCGACAGAGAGGAAGCAGGAAGAAGAGGAGGAGGAGGGAAGGTGAGAGAGAGAGAGAGAGAGAAAAAAAATGGCAGATTAATTCAGAAATGAGTAAATACCAGGATGAGGAACAAAAAAAAGAACACCAGTTAGTTATTCCCCTGAAAGGAAAAAGATTGTCGGATTAAATCAACCTGAGAAAAAAGAGATTTTAGAGAAACCTGTGAGGATCTCCGGAAACAAAGGGTCATGTGATCCAGTGGAAACAGAAGTGACACCACCTTTCATTTGCAAGTGAAGATGATGATTGTCTCGGTGCTCGAGTCCCATGCATTTCATTTGTTAAGAGGCAGGATGCAATTAAGGTGAAATTACAGTTTAAATGAAAGCACAGACACACACACACACACACACACACACACACAGGCACACGCAGACACACATCCTTTGTCGTGGTCGATTCTGGTGCCTCTGTCATTGCCTCAGGATGAACACTCGCTCAGGGTAGAAGACACAGGAGGGGGGGGGGGGGGGGCAAAATAACTTTAAATAGCCCAAGTGTAGCAGGAGAGCTGCTAATGAGGGGTCACATTTCATTTTGAATGATGGATGTAACGGTGCCGCGCTCCACTTCTCCACGACGGCCGTGAACAAAAGATTTATGAATCCCTCGGTCAGAGAAACGACAGCTATCAAGGCTGTTTAGCAGGTTTCCACTGGCTGCAGGGCAGAGAGAGGGATCTGCACTCTCTTTCTAAGAACATCGGCAAAGCAGGCCGACGTCTAAATGCCAGGAAAGAGCACACACACATGCACACACACACAGACACACAAAAAACACACCACCAGATGATCTGTGACGCAGTGAAGGTAGAGCAAAACCATAAAGAGCTTTCCCCAGTAGAGCCTGTGACCACCACAGAGAAAAGAACAAAGGCAGGAAGGAAGGAGATATGACAACGGGAAAGGCAAAGGAGCGCTTGGCCAAAGGTGTGCGAGTTTTATAAACAACCATGTGACACTATAGTGAACTAAAGAGGCTTTCAGCTGCTGTGCTGGTGTCTTCTAGAAGCTAAAGGTTTATGGGATGTGATCGGATGAATAGATAAAGATGTGCGGGCCGGTGGCAAACCTCTGGCAGGAGCTGCAGGATGGCAGTGGAGAACAGCGTGCCGATGGCAAGAGCGATGAAAAAGACGATGGCGTGTTTCATAAAGCGCGTCTTCAGCAGAGGCACGCTGAGGACTCCGGTGAGGGAGAAGGCATTGATCAGCGTCACACTCAGGAAAGAGAAGCCCCACACTGGGAGTGATGGAAGGTGGAGCATTAAAACAAACATCCTGCATGAGGTGTGAAAATACGGCTGCGAACTCAGCATGATCAAATTGGGTAAAACAATACTTTACTTGCATTTTAATGGAAGAAATCCACATGTGAGCAGTGGACTTATAATCTAACTTGTATAACTGAGCTCTTTAAAGGACCAAAGATCATCGCTGCCTTAAAAATCATCTCCATTATTCTGACCTTACTCTAAATCTCACTCTTTATAAAGAAAAATTCTTCTGGCCTCAAACAACGTGAGAAGGGAATATCAATATTTGATCAAACCCGACACCTGTAGAAAAAAAGGAATAAGGATTATGGTTATGAGATAAAGTTTAAGTGTCGTTTCTGTCCAAGCAGCACCTGAGACGTTCAGGAGAGAAATAAGGTTAAGTTATGGAAGATTAATGAAATGTTCTGTGGTGTCAGACAATGTCTTCACGCTGAGAAGGGAAACCAAAAACAGGATTAAGATAATTTTGCAGTGAAAGAAGTCACAAGACAAGTTCTAGAGATTACAGGGATCTAGAATGCTTTTCTCCAGAAGGGTTCAAACCAAAGCATTTTAATGACAACTGGAAAACGTGGGAGAAAAGACTAATCATCATCATCATCATCATCATCATAAATCATGACGTGTTGTAGGTGGGGGGGGGGAACAGGTAAAAAAAGAACCAGATAAACAAGTTGTGAGCTCTTCAATAGAAATTAATTTTCAGGGACATTGCTCCCCTGCAGCTGACAGATCTCACGAACCCAGGCAAAGAGAGAAAACAGCCCTCAAGCCAAAACAAGCGGCCTGCAGGCGAGCGGGGGCGATACTAGTGAAAGATAAAAGGAAACAAATGTGTGAGTGGAGAGAGAGAAAGACGAGAGACACAGAGCTCTGGGACAGTAAAGCCTCTCTCCTCCTCTAGTGCCAAGGAGAAGACAAACTGGGTGACAAGGACGAAGTGGAATCTGTGGCTGTGTTATCAAGGCCGCAGCACGACAGAGTCACGAGTTTACAAAGAAGATTCCTCACTTACATATAAAAAAGGGTTATTTTTCTCTAGAAACTGAAGCTGTGCTTGTTCAACAAAAGATTACAGTGAACGGCCAGTTTCTAAAACTACAGATTCGATGCAGATGCTAAAATGTCTTTCAGGGCTCTGAGGGACATCTGCCTGGGGACAGGACGTCAGCCGCCACTGGGAGAAGAGACGCTGAGACACTTTTCCTGGAGGAGTCTGCTACACACTGGTCATGCTGACTGAAGCAGGGTTGGGAAAATTAAAGGACGTGTTGGTTTTTAAACCAAACTGAGACTTGTAATCGGAGCCTTGGCTCAACCTTGTGAATGCTTATTTTGGCTGTGATTCCCTTTGGGGGATAAGATAATATCACAATCTCCAGCAGGCAACAGAACAAACAGCTGGAGCTCTGACATCAGTTTGAAAAGTCTCATTGATCCAAGAGAGAGCACGGGGGAAACTTGTAATGGAGTTACCACATGTACTCACTGTAACAGGAGAAAAAACACAACTTTAGCCTATAACTTATATATGGAATGTACAGAGATACAGAGATGAGCCGCGGGGCTGAATGTGTGAGCGTCAGAGTGAGAGCCTCTGGACCTTCTGCTGCTGAGTGGATGTGAGAAACACACCAGGAGATCTGTGGATGTGTGGATGATTCAACAGATGCAAAAATGTAAATAAAATAAAACATTTCTCTGGATGGAAAAGCAATGACACACACGTAGAAGAACAGACAAAGAATCTATACAAACATGTTCATATGTGCAATAAACATTAGATTGGAAAATGAATTGAATCACAGAGAAGCTGAGAGTGACAAGTGGGTCCTCACCTTCAGCTCCTGTGGGCCTGGGGGGGGGCTCGATGGGCAGCATCTCCTCTTTCTGCAGCTTGCAGGACCCGGCATCCAGCTGCAACAGCATGGTGGGACACAGCTCGGTCAGGCCCTGCCCGTCCAGCCGGGTCTGCTCACTGATGTTGTAAATGGCCAACGTGTCTGCAGCCAGGCACTGGAAAGGAAAACAAACCAGTCAGTGAAACCACAGAAGGTCTGACTTTAAACAACTGAAACACCTCTGGATGGTTTCAGTGGCACTTCCACAGGTCAACAACAAATATAAGAAAGATATAATAAGAGATGATAAAGATCTCTGACTTGTTGTGCAGCTCTGTATTTTATAACAATAGTTTCAGCCACAGTTGGAATTAATTCTGTAGAAAACATCAATTCTGACATTTTATTTAATAAATTGATTCAATCAATAAATCAATTTAAAAGAATCAGTTCCAAACCAAGTACAAGTGAGATACAGTATAAATATATATTTTTACACACGATTGTGTCATGATTACAGAAAACTATGTCCTAAGTTACAGCTGTCACAGATAAGGATCTCAAATGATTCTGAGAAAGGAGTCGCCCCAGTACAGTAACTAGTCATGTGACCAGGGACTCCATGTGCAGGTGTGAACTCTTGCCCTCCAGACACCTAAAGAACACCGTGTACTTCTAGTAAATCTGTTGAGAACCAGATCAGAAAGTAGGTGAGACAACCACACAGGTCACTGAGGCCCTGTTCAGACCTGGGTTTAGCATCGGTCTCGATTCAAGTGAATCAAAATCTCAAACACAATATGAGAGAAACACATGATAAGACCATGTTGGAACTTAAGTACGTGAGAAATGCTAAATATGTCAACTATCTGAAACCAGTAGCTCCCGTTTCTTCCAGACAGGACTGAGCTGGATTGACTTTTCTGCTGCACAGCTACAGATCTGAATTGTTCTCAGGGTGAAATATTATAAAGATGCTTTATAAGCAGTCTGCACCTTCTGAACCAACAACAGGGAACCACAACCACCCAATGAGATAAGGCAGGCGTTATGTTCTCACCTTGGACCTGTTGGCTTTAGGAGGCGGGCTGGTTGGTGTCTCAGCCACACTGCTGCTCTCGTTGTGACCTTCCCCCTGCTCCTTGCTGAGGAGGCCGAGCAGGGCGCGCAGCTGGGGCACCGTGATGGTGCTGTTGTCTCCATAGCGGCTCAGCAGGTCCTGGAGCACCTGAGCAGGAGACTGGGTCTGGCTTTCCCCCTGAACCGTCACTAAGGCCAAGGGGCAGAGCAGCACAGCCAGGGTCAGGACCAAGGTGAGCCGTGACCGGAGGGAGGTGACGGGGGTCATGACACGGCCATGAGGGAACGACATGAGCAGCAGCAGAAGAGTCCTTCACTGGCTGGAGGACGTCGATCTGGGAGAGGAGGAGAAGAAGGTGTGAATAAAACAGTTTTATAACCTGTGACAGAGATAAGCAGTGTTATATAAACACTGCATGTAACAAGTTCTGCTCACTTGTCGCTGATAGACCTAAAGCACAGAGTGGAATAAACACTGCTGCCAATTACACTGAGAGCACACACACCCATCAGACAACACACAATCACTGGCAGTGAGACAAATATAATCAACTCACAAACTGATGCAATGACTCCAGTAAACTCAAACCAGACTTGCATCAGTTGCTTGTTTTAAAGTGAGATCCCATCAAACTGTAGAATTGGGATTTTGTGTTTTCTCTGCTCTACACATCTGAGGCAGAAACTACATCTCACTTTCTACAGGAGCACGACAGAGAAGTGTGACAACGTCTGGTCAGCTGCACAGTGGCCGAGCGTAGAGACCTGCACCGAGTGGGGACAGAATCCCAGTGCATCACTGGTATGGAGCGCCCGACCCGGGACATAATCTACACTGGCCGACTGAAGAAGAAGACCGGGAACACAAACACCTACAGGTTGGAACCGCTGCCACTGGGCACACGGTCTAAAACACACCAAAGACTGTCTCACACACTTTCACTGAGTGCACATACCAAACACACCAAGGACTGTGACTGAGGACTGTGGGGACAATAAAGACCTTGAATCTTGGGCGTCAGCTTCTTTTGCACCGATGAGCACACGTCACATACAGAGCACTGTAATGTCCACTGCTCACAGAGCCCCGATTCATTTCAGTCCACCCAGCAGGTCATCACGCCACGCTGAGGTGAATAAACACACCATTCATTTCAAGAACCAGGCTGCAAGAACCCTTTTTTTCTAGGGAGCCACTAATGACAGATGTGTTGTAGAGCAGCGGTGTGTCTGCCCCGAGGCTCGGAGCTCCGCCGAGCGAGGCCCACAGGACACCTGGGAGCAGAGCCACGAGAAAGAGCGAGCGAGGGAAGGGAACGCCCGAGGAAACCAGAGGGCTCCTCAGGAATGCAGTGGACTGTGGAGGAGAGAGAGAGAGAGACACAGATAAAACTAAGGTTACCAGCCCCCGGTGAGAAAGAAAGAACCAAGGAAGGATGGAAGGAAAGAAAAGAGGCAGTGAAGGAGAAAAGAAACCCGACATGGCAGCTGCCTGATTGGATTGTCTGTGTTTTGTTTTCTCCATCGATTTGCCTCGTTCCAGTTTCAATGTGACATTCAGAACCACAGCGTCCGGCCCAGAGCCGCCAAACCCACATCATTCCTTTATGAGCATTCCTCCTTCATTCCCGTGTCTATATTAAGAAAAGGCTCTTTAGTTGACTGGCGGGGGAATCGGACAGGGAAACATTCAATTCAGCTGCTGTACAGAAAACACACAGTGCTCAAGTTTCAGTCAACAGTTGTGTCTCAGTTCAGGGACGTTCAGGGACATTCAGGGACATTCAGGGACGTTCAGGGACATTCAGGGTCTACAAGGCCTGGAGAGGGGAAAAACTAGTTACAGCAAACAAAACAAAAAAAACGTGATAAGCCTCTTTATACTTGTTTTTTATTTCTTTCTCCACATTCTCTCTTTCGAAATCCTTCGAAAAGTTGCAGGGGTTTTAACCCTCGACCTCCTTCCTGCTGGCTGCTGGCTGCTAGTGCTATAGGCTGAGGAGAGAAGTGGATAATTCTGCTGATTCTATTGTCACATAATTGAACGCCAACTATTTTGATGACTCATCAATCATTTGAGTACTTTAGCAGGCAAAGACTATAAACACATTTTCAGTTTTATATTACTGCAAGATGAATTCCTACAGGTTTTGAACTGTTGGTGTGAAAAAGCGAGCAAATAAAATGGGCTTTAAAAAATATAAATACTATTTTCAGGGTTTAAAAAAGCTTGTTTAATTGATTAATCAAAACAATTAACCATCAAGGTGTTCTGAATATTACTGCCCGTGTGCATAATATATCTAAAATACAATTGAACATTACAGAAGTATAGCAATATATACAGTGCCGAGTGAATTTTTCTTTACAGCTCACTTTAATAACTAATTAATAACAAATGTCTTTCATATCAACCAAATCCACCAGAAGCTTTTTACTGGTAGTGTAGTCAAGAGTTTTAGAAGTGGATTAACACACAACAATAAGCTCTGCTCATTCTCTTCAACATGCTTCCAGAGGTAAAACAATATCTCGCTCCACAACCACATTTATTTTTCATGAGGTGTGTCAGGAATTATTCGGGCGTAACAAAACGCAGCAGCGTATTGATAAGACGCCCTGAGACAACAAGCACCTTCTTGAATTGTTTAGATTAGTGCGGTGCACGTTGTGTACATGCTTGTCCGGCTGGAGCCTGTGGTGCTGATGGGAACTGAGCTGGAGTAATAACCCCACAGTGAGAAAGGACTGGCTGCAGACTGGTGTAAAGTACAGGTCCTAAACGCCTGCCTCCTCCCGGTTAACAGATGGGCCACCAAATCAAATACACACCTTTTCAAAGATGGTGTCATTTTATAGTCTATAGTGAGATTATTCAGTTTGTTGAAGCTTGACCCAGTTAGGAAATATCTGAACTTGAACGTGACATTGTCATGATCGATGACTTCACTTAAATTAGTGAGTTCCAGTCCCCGCTGCAGCACAGATATTATTCAAAATTAACTAAATACAGAATGTTTCACATGTTTTAAACATTAATCTGCAGATTGATCTGTACAGAAAATAACCATTAGATTGCAGCCACACTTAAAAGCCTAACTTCAAGTGGTTAAACTTGTTACTCTTCGATGACAAAACGTTTTAGAAAGAATGTCCTCCATTATATTATATATTTAATCGTTTTAACTTGTTGCCTTCAAATATCCATAATCATGCTCTCAGAGGCTGTAGTAGAAACAACAAGTGAATAAGACTAGCTGCCGCCCGTCAACACGCTGCCTCGGCTGTGATAATTACCTGGTACGGAAACTAAATATACACGTGTGCCCCTGAATTAGTCATTGTGCTGCTCTGCAGGGTAAACTGAGTCTCCACTGGCAGAGCAGTGCGTCAGTGTGGATGCAGTCCAATGAAAACAAAGCAGGATCTACTTTAAAATGTCAGCATGTCAGGTTGAAATGATGTCAACACACTAACACACACACAGAGTCACCACGTCTGCAGGAGAAGAAGGGTCCAAGGCCTATTTGTAGCAGGGGAGATAAAGAGTGGTGGGAAGAGACAGGCAGTCTGCAGCAGAGACGTCAGTAACACAACGGTGAAGGCCTCTGCCCCAACGTTAAATCTGAGGTTCACAAAGGAGCTGGCGGCAGAGGAGAGAGGAGGCAAGGGAAGCACGGGAAAGCGTTTAGTCACAGTCTAGTGGACTCAAATCCCAAAGGCATGCAGCCAAGTCTCCTCCGCTCATCCTTTCAGATCCTTCTCCATTCTTAGAGAGTCCCCGGTTTGTCCCGGTTTGTCTTTATGTCCTCGTCAGGATATTCTTGTCGGATGAGAACCTCTTAAATAAGTTGGCCACAAAACACATTCACTGGGATCACCATAGTCACACATATATTAATGAGCACCAGGAAAGAGCAGCTACTGGTTACCGCTCACAGGTCCTACACCCAAGAGTCAACACAGCAGAGTGAAACATTTCCATCGTCATCATCAACTTCAAGTGGCTGACGGAGCGGAAAAAAGAAATCGGATGGTAGGAGAGCAGGCCGATACGACTTTTCACCAAACAGGCTGCAGACACCATACTGGAAATACACACAACACCACAATCCAGAAAGATAAGCAAGGACTGATTTAACCTAACAGAGCAACAACTTCAAACTCGCACAACCTTTAAATAAGAAGATATTAGAAGGGCACATACCTCCTTAAAGGCTGATTGGCCACTTAATCACCACTATCAGATAATTCTGGATCCAAAGCAAGTTTCACCTGTTCATAGATATTAGCGTTCTACTTTTAGCTCTGCATCTTTCCTGCAGAAACTCACACACGTCGAAAAACTCTCTTAATCAAATCCACTCCAGTTGTCCCCTTGGCCCATATTTCATCTTTTCACCAAGTTATAATCATCATTTTTTGCATAGTTCTGCAAAGAGTCCGACAAACAGCAATGAGAACACAATCACTGTTGAGGCTCACCGACCAAACTTTGTTATTACACAAGGTGAGTTCTCACAAATCATCTGAAATGTCTCTGTCACTTTCTTCTGCTGATTGCAAAACAAAAATCACACAATACCTTCGGTGAGCAGAGACACAGCCACAGCTCCTCGGTGGATCTGTTTGGATTCACAGCAGCTTGTTGCTCCGAGCAGACTCCGGTTCTCCCCTCTCTCTCGTCTGCACACTCAACTCTCTCATCCCAGGTCACTTTATATACGACTGGAGCAAAGGCCAGGTTAAGCTGCACATCGGCTCATCAACCTTTACCCAGGGCCTCTAATTACAGCTTCCCTCTCGCCCTCAGGCTGATATCATCCACCAGGACTGTCATTAGATGAGAGGGCGATAGCTGTGGGCACAATGTTGGTTCGCCGAACACATTGTGGGTGTCATCCTGACCGGACCACAAAGGACCGTGCACCACAAAATTAAAGGGTGGTAGACATGACCTGGTCCGGCTCAAGCCCTCACTTCTACCTGAGGCCAGCCCAGAGGTCACAGGAGGAAAGTCACACACAGCAAACGTTCCAAAGTGAAAACACAAGAACTCATCAATATCAGTTACATAATTCTCACAACTGCACTTTTAGTTCCTCAGCAAATGTTTATGTTAAAAGACCAATGTGTTATTTGAACAAGCCACACAGGAGAAGTTGTTTGTTTAATTGATTTCCATGGTATAGAGGGTTAGGGTTAGCTTTTAGGGTTGGCAGTGATCAGGGGGAGAGTAAGGCTTTTAGATGTATTTAAAGGTAACTAGCCTTTATTATTATTATTATGATTATTACACTTCCTATGTCATTCTAACATGAATCACTGCTCATTGATTAAGTGGCTCAGTTTTCCTGTGTGATGCCTGGATGCTCATGTTTAAACCAGGACTCCCTAATAAAATCAAATGTACAACTCATATGACGAATCCCAGGGAATTTATCAATATTATTATAACTATTATTATTATAACTCTTATTACAATAACTCTTGTTTTTATTATTCTGCTGTTTGTCTTACGTGGCTCAGTTTCATTGTGTCACGTGTTCAAACCCTGACTTCCGTTATCACTAATAAAACAATGGTTAAATTAAATGTACCGGTCTTATAATTGAGTCTTGTTGACCTAGCTGCTAATGAGCCAACACTGGGCAGATCCCAGGAGGACACTGGAGCCTCCGGGCGCATTTAAAAGGTGCTTTATGGATATTATTATGGTTATTCTGCTGTTTATGACGGTGTAACGTGGCTCAGTTTGTGTATGTGTTGGCTGCACACATGTTTTAAACCCAGATATGATGAAGTCTCATTGAGCTAGCTACTCCAGATTAGCTGCTTAGCAAGTGCTTGATCCCTGCATATTTAAAAATATAGATAAAGCGCGGGGAGAGGGGGGGGGGGGGGGGGTCCGTGAATATGTAAATTATTGTTATCATCATCATATTAAATGCTGAAAGAGGGGCTAGCGGCTAGTTAGCACAGAGGCACGTCTACCTGTATGTTAGCCGTTAGCTCACCCGGTGATGCTGCTGCCGCCGCTGCGGGGAACAGACGCGTCTCTCTCCGCAGACTTCGCTCGACAAACACCGGCTCTCGGGCTCCGGCGCAGCGGGGATGTGAGACGTGGAGGACGGCAGGAAGTCTTCGGCGTCTTCCGTCATTCAGTGGAGAACCGGAGAGAGAGAGAGAGAGAGGGTGAGAGAGAATGAGAGAGAGAGAGAGAGAGAGAGGGTGAGAGAGAATGAGAGAGAGAGAGGGTGAGAGAGAATGAGAGAGAGAGGGGGGGTGTCCTCCCATTCAGAGTCACACAGACAGAGGGAGAGAGAGAGAGAGAGACAGAAAGAGAGAGAGACACACACACACTGACAGCGTGGAGCGTGTGGTTATGACGTCATCACTGGTGACTCGGGTTGTCACCAAGTGGAGGTGTCGCCCCCAGCCGGTCAACAGGAGGTCCTGCACAAAGTACACACGGTATTTATTATGGGGGGGGGGGGGGGGGGGGGGGGCTTCTTTTTATAAGGTATAATTTACTTTATTCAATTGCAGCTATTTTATTATCAGTGGTATGGACAGAAAAAAAGAGAATAATAAGAAATAAATACAGGTTAAATGAACAAATTTGGTTATTTGATTAAAGTCGTCTAATGACATATGAGACCAACACTGAATCCTACATATCCCATGTTTATGGTTTATATACTGACCCAATACATGTGGAAGAACAACCTTCTCTGATCTATCCTTTGCTACTTATGATAGCTAATATAACTCACAATGTGTGATTTATATTACATGTAAGATGGGCTTAATACTCAAACTTCATGACGACAGTTCAGAGACAAATGTTTTCCCTATATGATGTATTTTTCCTGATGGATCCAAGACAAGGGCTCGTCGGGGATTTGAACCCGGGACCTCTCGCACCCTAAGCGAGAATCATACCCCTAGACCAACGAGCCATGAAACTTATGAGAATGAAGAATAACAACATCCAAAACATAACATTTATCATGATTCTCTGTTATTCCACAGTGAATTAAATTCGAATGTAACCTCTGGCTCACTGACTATGGAGGACCATACATGACTTAAGTAAAAATAAATAAATGTATAAATAAATACAGAAATAAATAAATAAAAAAGGAAATTAATTAATTAATACAGAAAAAAAAGAAAAAAAAATGTTAATACCAAAATAAATGTCAAAATAAATGTTTTAAATATATTTGCACATTTATTCATTCCCTGATAGATTTCCTTTTCATTCAACTGAGCTACACACACACACAGCCCCTGCGCTCCGCCACATACTCGCTCAGAGACACGGGCAGTGACTGAGACTTGAGCTTTTCACCGTGAAACAGCCGGTCAGTGACTTTGTAGAACAGTGGAAACACAGAGCTTCTCTGGTCACATCTGCTCAGAGATCAGCGGCTTCATGATCAGAGCAGAAGCTGCAGGTGGTTTGTACCGAGCTGGAGTTTCTGTTTCCTCCTTCTCCTCTCGGCTCGCTCCTTGTGCTCAGTACAACACGAGACGCTCACAGTCAGGACTACTGACAGCTAAATCATCCCAATAAAAAATAACCTTAACTAACCCTCTGAACTTGATATAGTTCATTTTAAGTGTGAACTGGCTCAACGCTGCAAACAGCTACTGGACACCAGTCAGCATTGAGAGGCAGTATATGGAGGACCATACATGACATAAGTAAAAATAAATAAATAAATAAATGTATAAATAAATACAGAAATAAATAAATAAATAAATAAAAAAGGAAATAAATAAATTAATACAGAAATAAATAAATAAATATGTTAATACCAAAAGAAATGTCAAAATAAATGTCTTAAATATATTTGCACATTTATTTATTCCCTGATACATTTCCTTTTCATTTGCAGTGTCCTTATGCTAATGAGAAAGGCGGGCCTAACCGCAGTCTCGAGCAGGATTGGTCACAAGAGTGTAATGATCCAGCCCTACGTCTGCCTCTCAATGCTGACCATGCTGACTGGTGTCCAGTAGCTGTTTGCAGCGTTGAGCCAGTTCACACTTAAAATGAACTAGTTCAAGTTCAGAGGGTTAGTTAATTTAGTTAGTTATTTTTTATTGGGATGATTTAGCTGTCAGTAGTCCTGACTGTGAGCGTCACGTCTCGTGTTGTACTGAGCACAAGGAGCGAGCCGAGAGGAGAAGGAGGAAACAGAAACTCCAGCTCGTTACAAACCACCTGCAGCTTCGGCTCTGATCATGAAGCAGCTGATCTCTGAGCAGATGTGACCAGAGAAGCTCTGTGTTTCCACTGTTCTACAGAGTCACTGACCGGCTGCTTCACGGTGAAGAGCTCAAGTCTCAGTCACTGCCCGTGTCTCTGAGCGAGTGTGTGACGGAGCGCAGGGGCTGTGTGTGTGTAGCTCAGTTGACCAATCCTGCTCGAGACTGAGGTTAGGCCCGCCTTTCTCATTAGCATAAGGACACTGCAAATGAAAAGGAAATCTATCAGGGAATAAATAGATGTGCAAATATATTTAAAACATTTATTTTGACATTTATTTTGGTATTAACATATTTATTTATTTATTTTTGTATTAATTAATTAATTTCCTTTTTTATTTATTTATTTATTTCTGTATTTATTTATACATTTATTTATTTTTACTTAAGTCATGTATGGTCCTCCATAACTGACTGGTGGACGGATGATCAACTCACCTGATGTCTGTTTGGAAGTAGATCATATATATATATACTGTACACACACATATTTATTATGTCTGTATTACTTACTGCACCTCGATCACCGTCGTTCTTTTTCAGTTACAGAAACTACTCTTACTTTATAGTATTATTAAACTGCACTGATGTTTAACTGTCCGAGGATATTCCACTGATGTCCTCCATGTTTTCTGTCTTGTTTCTACTTGTATCTTGACTTGTTCTATGTGCCCTACGTTTACCTATAATTTATAAATAATAAGAAATAATACAGTTCTTTTTTCATTTAAGTTCCTTTCTAATGAATCAGGATAAGTATAAATCCCTATTCCAATCTAAAAGAGAGGGCTCGTCCGGGATTTGAACCCGGGACCTCTCGCACCCAAAGCGAGAATCATACCCCTAGACCAACGAGCCATGATACTCAGGGAAAATAAAGCAATTTATAAACATAGAAATATATATATATAAACAAAGAGAAATTACAATAGTCTCATTAAGAGAAAGGAGGAATCATGTTCCTCAGCTGAAGCTGGTGACTGGATCTTCTTCACTTCTCTGAACCGGACCTGAAACCCTCTGGAGACACTTTGGAAACCTGTTCTCTGAACTCATGTGTTCATTTGAAGACTTTATATGTTGAATAATATCTCATCTCACAGTATCTCCATCATGTCTTTATTGTACTGTTCATGTAAATATAAAAAACACAACAGCTGTTTTATTCTTAAGATCCAGATGTGACTCCTGACATCATCGTCTGATCTCTCCTGTCACATCTGTCCAGTGAACATCTGTAAACAACCACAAACACAATGAACTACTCATCACCACATATACATACAAACATAAAGGTATTTCAATCCTCTGACTGTGGAATGTAAACAAAGAAGAAATGTCTCCACTTATATAAAGGTGTTAACCTGGTATCAACACTTCAGTCCCCTTTGTTGATACAATAAAAAGAAGACAAAGACGGAAATTAGATTAACAATAACAAGACTAGAAAGGTTGTGATGTTTCCTTGACCTTGTGTATTCCATAGGGAGGAAGGAGGCATAGTGGCTAGGAAAGGAGATGCAGCCTGTGTCCTGCCTCTGTTTTTAAAGATGGCGCCTCCCTCTGGAGAGGTCTGTTCCAGCAGCAGCTTCCAGGTCTGTCTCCAGGTCTGTCTCCAGGTCAGTCACCAGGTCTGTCTTCAGGTCTGTCTCCAGGTCTGTCTCCAGGTCTGTCTCCAGGTCAGTCTCCAGGTCTGTCTCCAGGTCTGTCTCCAGGTCAGTCTCCAGGTCAGTCTCCAGGTCTGTCTCCAGGTCTGGCTCCAGGTCTTTCTCCAGGTCTGTCTCCAGGTCTGTCTCATAGGTCTGTCTCCAGGTCTGTCTCCAGGTCTGTCTCCAGGTCTTTCTCCAGGTCTGTCTCCAGGTCTGGCTCCAGGTCTGTCTCCAGGTCTGTCTCCAGGTCTTTCTCCAGCTTACTTTACCTCCTCATCAGAGATCTGCTGTGAATTTGTTGGGTAGATGGTTTTTGTTCTGGAAAGAGGTCTCACTCTAATCATATCACAGAGTTTTTGGAGGAGAGTTTATTTCTTAAAATCAACTAAATTTCTATCTGAGGCCTTTAAGGTAATTTATGAATCGATGTTTATTCAGGCTGATGAAGTAATTGAGTAAATTATTAAAACATTATATTTACTCAATTAAAAAACACGACATCCTGCCTCTCTGTTCTCATTCTGCAGGTTTCTGACTCAAAGCTACTCCAGGTCTGCCACTGTCACTGAACTATCATTTTTATTATTTAAAACCTGTTTTTATCGTCATTGCTGCTATTAAAAATGGACACTGATATCCTCACTGCTGATGATATTACATTATTGCTTGTATTTTATCACATCTTCCCCCAGTCCTGCTACACTGTGTTAAATTATATTGTAAAAAAAAAACAATGTTTGTCATTTTATCACCAATTAAAGTGTGTTGTTATTACTCAGAGTTTATTAGATGTTATGAAATCTGGCCTCCTCTACCCAGCTGATTCTTTCCAGCTCAGTGGCTCCCTCGATAGGGAGGAGTCAGTATTGCAGTAAAGTAAAACGCTCTTCTTTTCCTCACATACTGTAAATGTCCTTTTTCCATATATTTTTGCCATGTCATTAAATATCAGCTGGTCTCTTAATAAAAAGACAGTTTGCTGCTTCGCTCTACAACCTGTGACCTGCGAGGCTCAGGAGAGGAGTCAGACTAATAGAAATGTTAAATGTGTTAAATTGCACACTTTATGACTCCATTTTAATCCATCATTATTACCTTATGCTACAAAGGCAATGACGTGTAGCAGTTATTTATCTTGACCGGGTGATTGAATGCTGTGTGGACGCCTGCTTTTTAATTGGTTAACCCCCCCACCACCACCACCACCAGCACCACCACCACCTTTCCTTTTGACGGCTGCATGGATTTTAATTGGGTGCCTTTGTGTTTCACCTCGCTTCCCTCCCTGCACATAAATCCCCTCACCTGACGGGCTGACTGGTGTGGAGGTTAATTCAGTCTCTGCTCAGTCAAGCCTGCTGAATTAATTCACCGTGCAGCATATGAGCCGCCATGAAAAAAAAAGAGCTACAGTAAATATGTTTTAGTGGCTTGATACTCGGATATTACAGCTAAATTACAGGCCCGGTGGGAATGGCACAGTGATGCCACTGGCAATAATACCTGCAATAATCTCCGCTCTACACGGAGGCACTGGCATGTTTAAGAGTGAAGTAAATGAAAC
The DNA here is from genome assembly GCF_947347685.1 of Pleuronectes platessa. Classification (NCBI taxonomy): domain Eukaryota; kingdom Metazoa; phylum Chordata; class Actinopteri; order Pleuronectiformes; family Pleuronectidae; genus Pleuronectes; species Pleuronectes platessa. The sequence goes on from NC_070629.1 coordinate 29,563,400, forward strand.
CAAACAATATTCAGTTACAAGCAGTTTCATATTGTTTGTTTGAAGGGAAACTGTTAAATGTGACTGTTAAACTGAACTGGGATTCAGCTCCATCTGCTATGGGACTCCAGTGAGATTCACTGGTATCTCTCTTAAAGGACCCGTGTGTACAATCTAGTGGGGATCTATTTGAAGGAACTAAATATAGAATTCATGATTGTGTGTATTCTTTTACAATTATAATAGGAGTGCGTTTTCTTAAGCTTTGAATAGACCATTCATATCTGCATAATTGGAGTTACTTTGGAATGAAATTGCTTTTCTCCATATAGGCCTGAGCTGTATTAATTAATCTTAAATTTCTTGTGCACACTTGTATTCACAGTATATGTCAGCTCCTCCATTCTCCAGCTCGTAGCCTGTTCCTGATGTTTTTAGGAGACATTGAGCTCATTTTAAGTATATTTATGTTTTATCCTTTTGCTTCCTATCTCACTCAAAACCTTCTTCAAGCTTCTGTTGTTCCATCTTTACAATCGAGAGTTGATTTCCCACTCTAGCCCAGGAGGTTACGTCTTGGCCGTTGTGTGTTGGCCGATTAGTTTTCCATAAACGCATGTGTTTGATCGTTCCTCTGATTCTCTGTTCCACAGTGGATCCAAAATCGAGGTGCTCCTCACTGTCAAATCCCTCCATATCCCGGTGAGGCCTCCTCCTCTTTCACCGACATGCTCCACCCCCCCCCCCCCCCCCCCACTCCCTACAGCAGCCTCTGCTCCTCCGAGGCCGACCTCCTGTCACCTCCTCCCAGGACCAATAGCTGCTCCCCCCCTCTGGGACCTTCTCCTCAAACATCTCACCGACTGCACCGACCCTCACACCTTCAGAACTTGACTCAGACCCACCTCTTCAGAACTGTATGGAATAAGATAATCAGTTGTTAGTGCCACTCTGGAGAAATGTTCCATGTTAAATGTGTCATAAACAATTAATAATTTATGTTAACAGTCATAGTCACAGTTTTCCCTATTTTTTCTATTTCTAACCCTTGACCTATAAGTGGTTAAAGCACAATAAAATGTAATATTCTTATTATAGATGTTGGTGCAGAACTGATTTTTATTTGACACTTTCATTGACCTTGAAAGTGTTTTCTTACATTTTCACTTATTCCTCAGGGAACAATTCATGGATCTCAATGAAAGAAATAGTACAACAATATTTAGGGAACTGAAATGTTATTAAATTTGCTGCAGCTTGATAGAATTTAAGGAGACTGATAATAAACAAAATGTTTATTCACATATTACTGACAATAACTCCTCAATCTATTAATCATTGCTGCTCCCTTCATCTATATCAGACATTTTCTTATTTATGAATATTTTAAGCATTCTTTTGCATTATGTAGACAACTGTATCTTCTTATCATTGTTGTATAAACTGTTATTTTGTGGATTTGTTCAGTTACACACTCTGGGAGTCTTCTGTTGTACTTTTACTCTTGTTGAGGGTTAAGAACAGATGATGACGCTCCTTATTAAGAGAAATTATGATTTGTGAATATGAGCTTTATGAATAAAATTTGATTTTGGCCTTGGTGGAGGTTTGTGCATTACAGAGTGACATCCAACACCAATAAAATAGTTTTCTCTGTTAAAAACTACCTCCCAGCAGATACAAACCAGTACATGTTCTTCCAGATCAGATCCTGGTTGGTTTGTGGGTTCAGCTCCAAACACCCAGAAGCTCACATGGAACAATGAGCTTCAGATAAAATGTTTTATTAATAAACCCAGTGTGGACACAGGGCAGCAGCAGAGTGATGCCCCTGTCCTCCCTTGTCTCTCCCCCGCTTCCAGTCGGTTTCCTCCCAGAAGCAGCACTGACTCCCGGGCAGGGGGGGGGGGGGCGGTGACCTTATAGCCTCCAGCCGGGCACCAGTACAGCACCAGTACAGCCGAGCAGCCGAGCCTCCGGCCCCAGCAGCTCCAGGTCTCCCCGCTTCGTGGTTCTTCTTTAACCCCATCATGAACTCGGACAAGCGGAGCAAGCCGGTTCCCCCGGGGAGCGGCGCGCCTCTCTCCCCGCCCGCGGGCCACGCGAGGCCCGCCAGGATGCCCAAGTGCTCCCGCTGCAGGAACCACGGCTTCGTGTCCCCGCTGAAGGGCCACAAGCGCTTCTGCAACTGGCGGGACTGCGGGTGCGTGAAGTGCAACCTGATCGCGGAGAGACAGCGGGTCATGGCGGCGCAGGTAACCCGGCCATCGCACCTGTTAGCGCGGCTAGCGTCATGCGCAGAGCCGGGGGCCAGGGGCGGAGGTTTTCAAAGTGTGTGACCCGGGGAACACTTCATTTAACTGGGTTGGAGAATCATTAGACTCCATGTTTATGAGCTTTTTAATATGTAGACATGAGTTTACTTATTGTTTTTATCACTTTCATGCTAACTAAAGTGTAGCTTAGATTACACACAGCTAGCTTAATTTAACCACAACTTAATGTGTGTTAATAAATGTTGTATGTTTATTTTATTACTTATTACATTTTGAAAGACAGTTTTAGCAGATATAATTTAACACGACTCATTTACATCTTAATCTCTGGAGATGAGTTTACTTTACTTATTGTTTTTCTCACTTTAATTTGTGTACAAACATGCTAACTAAAATGTAGCTTAGTTTATCCACAGCTAGCTTAACTTTACCAAAACTTAATGTGTGTTTATATATATTTTTAAGTGTATTGTATAATACTTAAAACTATTTAAGGACAGTTTATTAACATAACTAAAGTAAACTCATCTTCTTCTTAATCTGTGGAGACGAGTTTACTTTACTTATTGTTATTCTCACTTTAATTTGTTTACAAACATGCTAACTAAAATTTAGCTTAGTCTATCCACAGCTAGCTTAACTTTACCAACACTTTGTGTTTATGGACATTTTAAGTGTATTCTATTAGACTTATAATATTTCAAAGGCTGTTAATAATGATGAACAAATTAATCAACATGTGGGTTCAAGGACATCAATTGGCCCTGTCATAATTTATGATAATTTACTCGTTAATCTTGTAGCTTGAAGTATTGTTTGTGTTTATTTATTTAAATTATGTTGTTTAGTTAGTATGGACTGACAATAAAACAATATCAATAATTGGTCAATACAACAAAAGTTTAATATACATCAACAGAACGCCCTGTTAACTGAAAAAGGACAAAGCAACTTGCAATAAGCCTGAAGTGTATTATTGTATAGTTTGAATTTATCTTATGACAATCGGTGTAATCATATTCTAATTGTGTGTAGTTATGATTTAGTAGCAAGCAGATACTGTCTGTTCTCCAAACTCAGGCGATCCTGCAGAATGTTTGTTTTCTGCCAAACGGCCTCATATCAGTTGTTTCCTCTCCTCCCCTGCAGGTCGCCTTGAGGAGGCAGCATTTCCAAGAGGAGGAGCTCGGGATCTGTAGTCCTGTGACTCTGCCGGGACCCGAGGTCATGGTGAAGAATGAGGCCGGAGCCGACTGCCTGTTCTCTGTGGACGGACGATCCCTGACACCGACCGGCGGCGCCTCCCCTTCTTCTCTGGCTTTCACAGGTACAGACCAGTAACTGTCCCAGTGTCCCACCGCCCTCCCATGTCTCGCACCCCCCAGCTGTCAGCTGAGTATAGAGGAGCAGCGTCCAAACAACAACTGTTATTGGACTGCAAATTCACATAAATATAATAAAACTGACTTCTCAATAAACTTCTCTTTAGAGGAGCGGGATTACAGCTTTCAAAATTACCAGGATGGTTTTCATCAGTTGGATTTCTATAGATTGCGAAAAATGTTTGACAGATTATTGTATTCATACTTAATTTTAATCACTTTGACATTTAAGAGTATTTCCTCTTATTTGGATCAGGGTCAAAAAGATAGAATAGAATAAGAAGCCTTTATGGTCATTGTATTGTACAGTTATAATCCTGGTTGGTAAATAAAAGCCAAGACGAAGACATTACTCACATTACGCTGTTAAAACAATCTTATATAGTTAAATACAAATAGATATAAATTGTCATGGTGGATGTTGACCAGTGTTGACAACGAGAGCTGCTTCTCTAGTTCAGGGTTCTGTGAGTCGAGCTTCACTGATCTTTGAATACACAAGATGAACAGCTCTCTGTGCAGCCGTGGCTTCACGTCGCTGTGGACTGAGACACGTCCAGTGAAGCACGGCTGCTGGACTCAATTACTGCAGGAACCTTTACCAGCTCCATAAAGAGAAGCTGCAACCAGCATCACCACAGACCCAGTTAACAGCCCAGTCCACTCAGGCAGGTTTAGAACAACCACTGCACTTGTGTTTTCAAGTTCAATGAAAGAATCCACGTGACAAGAACATCTTCATAAGCACTGTGGATCCCATTTTCATTGAAAAACAAGTGAAAGTAGATTTGGTGACCACGTCATTAGGTATCTCTGCCTTCTTTCTTGTCGTGTGGAGGCAGAAACAGAAGATACAGAGTTCCCGCTCGGCCTGATAATACATTTCAGGAGGTGGAACATGACTGTGGTCAAGGCTGCTCATGTCCAGCTCTGTCTCCACTGTGTATGTGTGAAAGCGTGAACCTTTGGTGGCTGGCTTGGCAACAGAGCCAGCCACTGAGGTGGAAAAAGGAGTTGAGCACTCGGTGAATCACTGATGACAAGAGTTTGAACGGGGACAACAAATGTCAGTGTCTCTGGCTTCAGCGGTGCACAGTGTCTTCGTTGTGTGAGCGGCTTCTGAGAAGAATGTGGCCTTGTTGATAAGGAAAGTACAACAGATAATAAGTAATGAGGATTTAATGGTCTTATTTGTGCTGATGTGAAGCCACATGTCTCTGCTGTGATGCTTCGGTGTATCAGTTGGTTTTTCAGTACGTTCAGCTGTGGCCTGCAGATGGTGCTGTTGACAGCAGTTTGAGAGAGGGATGGCATGACCTGAAGAATCTAGTAAAGTTCAATAAATGTATTTTTTCCCCTTATAAAAGATTAATCAGCAGATCTGATTAATATTGTAACATCAATGATAATGTTAAGGATAAAGTTCATTGATTTGCCCACCAGCGAAGTTTAGTTGAGGTCTGCTGCTGGATGCATGGAATCAGAAACACACTCACATTTACAGCCTCACTTATTTCCTTGAGCTGTAACAAGCAAAAACTATTTCATATTTCATCCTCCGGCAGGGAAAACACCAACACCCACACAAAAACATCATAAAAGAATCTAACGTCTGTGTTAATCGTTGACTTATTTGTTGTGTGTCTCCTCTGTGTATGTGTGTGTCCGTCCAGGGAGTCGCTCGGCATCATCCACCAGCCCATCGGCCGGCGGCAGGGCTCATAGTGAGGGGGGGTCCGACCTGCTGATGGAAACCTCCTATTACAACTTCTACCAGCCGACATGCTACCCGACCTACTACAGCAACCTCTACAACTACCAGCAGTACCAGGTGACTAGCCACATCCACTCTGCTTGGTTATCAGCTGCTGAGGTTATAGCTTGTGTTCATACTATGGCAGCCGTTCTACTGCAGCGTACATATTAATATTCCCTGTCAACATTAAATTAAAGTGTTGAGGAAACTATTGATACTGCTTGTTGGTAATCTGCAGTGTGTTTTAATTTGCCTTCAGGAGAAGGATGGGCTGTCTGTGCTCATATTTGATTTGAGTTCAAGATATAATTCCGCGTAGAGCTGGGCAATAAAACAATATCAATCATTATCAGAATATAGTTTTCATCAGTAGCATCATAACAAAAGTTCAATATATATCGAGATATTGTTCAAGCACATGAGTTTAATATGATCAACCTCGGATTCATATAATGTTTTATCAAGTGTTTGTCTTTCTCAGACGATAAAGAAGAGGTGGAAACCACGACCTTTGCTCTGGAGCAAAAATTTGTCTTTAAACTTCAAAGAAGTAATAATGTGACCTTATCGGAATAATTATTTATTTTTATTTACTTTTGAACTCAATCTGATATCTACTAGAGAGGTTTATTTTGGAAACTTAAACTTGTGAGCACAGAAAAGCACTTGTCAATGTGCTTACAAAAAAACTCTCCAAAAATATAAAAATACTTGTAACTTGTAATATTCTTTATTGGAACATTCATAACTTCACATTTCATTATTTCATAAAGTACCTTCTTCATTCTCCAAACACATGAAGCAAACCAGCTAAATGGTTGAATGATGACAAAAAACCCCAATGAAGAGATTAATTCAAAACATTTAGGTTTTCAAGTATCAATTGTTGTAATGGATTTAATAATCAAGTAGCATTAAATAAGTGGAAGTTTAATCTAGAATCAGAAGTGACATTATTACAAAGACATACCTCTGCACATTTGAGAAGCAGGAGTGAAGAAATATTTTGCAGTTTTGCTTGATAAGAATCAATTTCAGCAGCAATCAAAGGCTCATGTGCTGATTTAGAAAATAACAAGACTTAGAAAAAAGGTAAAAAGGTAAAAATCATTTGCAGACAAAAGCCATTTTTGTACATTATAAAATGACGAGGAAATTATTGCTTTGATAAGACAGTGATGTAACACAGCAGATGCTCCAAATGTGTGTGTGTGTGTGTGTGACCTTGTGAGCATAACAAATTATATAAATTACTATCTCATGAAACAATTAACTTTTCATTTCTTTGTTTTCGTTAGAGATGGATGAGAATGTCGGTTTTAGTGCCTCATGGTATAACATAGGTAGGACACATCATGGAGATAGTGTACACACACACACACACACACACACAGAAAACACACACACACACACACACACACACACACACAAACACACACACCCACGTGTATATTCACGCTGATTTATGCTTGAATGTATCTCTACTGTGTCAAATGAGATGACTTTGTGCGTGAAGCAAATTAGATCTATAACTCTCCAGTGTTCTCAGAGGAGGTGTTTTTTAGTTTGTTTTTTTTCCTATGAAGAACGTTTGTCCACCACCCCCCCGCCCTCCCCAGTAGCAACATCTAGTTTTGGGGTCACTGCCTCCGCTAACCCGCCAGTGCACAGCAGCGCCTGAATTGCAAAGGTTAATGGTATTGTCTGTCGGCAGAGGAACAAACCGCCATGCCTCAGCGCCCGAAGGAGAAAGTGAGCACATTAATGCTAATCAGTTAGCACTCTTTAGCATAATTTGGCCATCCTCCTTTGTGATTTATGGTATTTTCAGTGGAGGTGTCAGGTTGAGAGGGCTACGTGTTATGGTTATTCAAATTCAGAGACCACTTTTTTTGTATTTGCATGAAGAGCTGATTATTTGAAGATGAGTTCAGGGGCCACAAATACGTAGTTTGTAACTAGAGATGGATTGTTATTGTGATTGAATATCACTGTAGAGATAAAATGAGCGGTTAATCATCGTTTATCACCTGAGTTGGAATAATTATCACTGAAACCTCTTCATTCTTGTCTCCTCTACCTGTCCTAAACCTCCAGTGGCAGAATCCTTCACTCGCTCGGTTGTGATTTTGTCTCCAAAGTCCTTATCTGTGTGTTTCTCTGTCAGCTTTGGGCTGTGACGTGCTTTATCACTGACTCACATTCATTCAGCTGGTTTGTGATGGTGGTGCTTTTTTTTCTTCTCAATCATAACATCCTAACATTTACATTTTATATCACTGTAAAAAGAATTACGTAAAGTACTACAAACTTTTTAGTTCTAATAGTTATATAAGGTTTCATGCCTTTGCTATGCCGGATGCACATTTCTTATGAGGCGAGTTGTTTTACAGACTTCATAATGTGCATGATTTATTTTTATCTGGCCACTTTATCACCACATACGTTTTGAGATCAGATACATATACACACGTAGATAGAAACTTTCTACAAACTGCTGACATTGGTTCTGCAGAAGCACAAAGGCCTTTAGTGTATCAGCTGATCTTGAGCCAGCACTCCATCTTGGATCAGCTGATAAGTCGTCCTCTGGTGGTTACACGAGCCCGATTGTTGACGAGTAGCTCTTTGTGCTTCTTCAGTGCGTGGCCACAAACTCTGGATTGACTGACCAACTGAGATCAGAAATGCTACAACTGTTGTTTTCATCTCAGTTAAGAGAGAGTTTCCAGTCACCAAAGTGTAAAGTAATTTTCACAAAATGTCAATGCACTTAGATATTCTTAGATATCAGAACTCTGCACCTCATTCTGCAATATTATTTTTAAATGGCCAACCTCGCAATCTCATTTGTTATTACATTGAATGCTTTGAAACCTGCAGAGCTCCTCTCATGAAATAATCTCAGAAAGTGCAGTGTAATACCAATTTGTTTTAAAGAATCAAGCTAATCTAACAGTGATTGTTATTATATGGTGATCTCCAGGTCTTTGGCTCTTCTCACCAAGAGGAGCACCCTGGTCTTTATCAGTGTATCATCTACCAGCTTCTCTCCTCCACTGTGCACTCACTGGTGCTTGGCTGTCATGCAGGTGGATGGTGATAATGGTATAAGGGTGGTGTTGAGCTTCCAGACAGGAGATGGTGCCAGATAAGGAAAGATAGGCCCACTCAGGGAGGTAGGGAAGCCCCCCCAGGAGTCAGCAGGTTACACTTCAGGGAGTTTATACTTCGATATGTGGCATCTTCCTTGTTCAATTTTTTAACTCACTCAGGTAATACTAAAAGCTCCTGTAGTGTCATTCCTTTTTTAAATGACATCACTGGTGTTTTGTTGTCATTAATATCTCCATGAAACTAACAATTGACAATTATCATCTTCAGGTCATTAATGTGTCTGACAATAAATGTGTTGCTCCTGTAAAAAAACAAACTCTTAACTCAAGAATCTTAAAAGCGGAGGATCAACCCTTGAATTCAAAAACCTACACATGCGCAGAAGACGCTTGAATAAACAGAGTGATAAGATCTCCCTCAAATGAGAGAAACAATCTTTGGAAAAATGTATTAACATGAATTTGTTTTTTCTAATTTGGCCCTTGTCCCATCTACTAACATGGAATAGTTGGGGTCTATTACTGATACTGCAGCCAGCCACAAGGGGGCGAGAGAGATGATTTGGCTTCACTTTAGCTGATGTGTTATTTCGTCCGTCTTTATCTACAGTCATTGGGTTCGATAGCTCAAAATGTTACTAGAATTTGTATCTCTAAATGCAGAGTTTTTAATAAATATTTATTTGGCGTCACACTGACAGTTGAGGTTCCTCTAATCTGCTTTTGACCACTGGATATAAACCGTTTCTGTAAACATCACCTTTCATACACGACACGCAGCTCAAAGTGCTTTAAATACAATATAAATACAAATAAAAACCTGTTTTCTTGTTTTCTTTCTTCTTCTGTGAACACGCAGAGCTTTTGTCCGGCCGCTGCATGTGTCCTTACAACCCGTAAGCTTCGTGCACTCAAGACTCCCCGTCCAATCTCTGTTGTATTTTTCACAGCCCAATACAAGTGCTGAGTGTAGCTTAAATAACAGTTTATAAAGCTGTCGGAGAATTGATGGTGTGGACAATACGGGTGACGTATTACAGGCTGACAGAAATCAAATTCCATAAAAGTGAAATTGAAAACCCTTGCTGCTGAGTAGACAGCTCGTTTTAAAGTTTTCTGAGGTCTGGTGAGAGCCGGCTCCGTGTTGCAGCCCATTTCTAGAACAAGTCAGAGGCCTGTGAAATCAAACACGTCTAATTCTCTGTCACCCGTTATGTCTGTATTCCTTCTGGTCAGTTTAGTGAAGTCTGTTGATATCTGATGTCTGATTTGGAGGATTGTAAAAGTATATGTTAACAGGGAAAAATTCTGTTTATATTGTATTTGAAAATATCGATAAAAACAATCAGAGAATGCACAGGTATATCCACTGGTGGTTTTATAGATTGTTATGCCTGGATAATAAATAACAGGGTAGATATCATAACCAACGTGAACACACCACTGAGTTTATGTTATTTATTTACATAGGACAATCTGAAGAAACAGACAGTATTTAATTTAAAAGAACGTGTTCTGATTAGATCGTGAAGAAATATTTTAACGAATGTAGTGACAGTGGAATTATTAACTTGTTTCATTTTGTGGAGTGTGTTCCTGCAGAAAAAATAATAATGTAGCCTCGGCAAACAATGAGTGAGCCGAGCAGCAAAGAGCTTTTAAAGCCGGAATGTGACAAGTTGTTTATCCAGCATTTGTCACTGTCTCCACTGAAATGGTCAAAACTGAGGCAGTGAAACAGTTTAATCTGCCTCAGAAACACTATGAACAAGTTTATTAATGGAAAATAAATCATCTTTATGGGTTTTAGTGATCATGAGCTTCACCTCATGGACATTCGACACGATACCATATATTATAGATATTATTTGATTATATTTTTGACAAAACAAGACATTTGAAGCTCTCAACCTTGGCTTTAGGAAACATTTTCACCTTTTTCTAACATTTTGCAAGATTCACATTTAGTTGCTGGATTGAGAAAATAATTTAAAAACATTTTTTTTATACAAATATAAATCTAATATACGTCTTTATATTATTTTACTCGTGACGTTGATGTTAAAATTGCCTGTGTGTGTACTTGAATGAAGCAGATGTCTCACAGCGACAGCCGCCTGTCCAGCCACAACGTGTCCTCTCCCTACTGCATGCACTCCTACTACCCAGCAGCCAGCTACCTGAGCCAGGGTCTGGGCTCCTCCGGCTGCGTGCCGCCCTTCTTCAACCTGGAGGACAACAACAACAACCCTGACGCCACGGCAGCCTGTGAGTCACACACAAGGAAACGTGCACACAAAAAACACACACACTCGCATGTCATTGGGCCCCATAAAGTTTTAGTACCAGTCAATTCAAGAGGGCCACAGTTATAAGAGGAAATCGGTCTCAAGTGAAGCTTTTCTACTTTTAGATTCACCTTTTATTTTACTTCAAATTGAGCAAAGTTAGATTTCTGTACTTTCTGTTATCCTTTCTGTTCAGAAGATGACTCACAGTTGATTTCAATTATCAACTTCAAAACAACCACTAAACTGCAGAAGGACTTGACAGTGCAGCTCTGTGTCTTTTCGTGAAGTTGAATCGGATCTGATCTCAGATTTCTGTCTCACTTCACCTCCACCAATCTGAGCTGGGAATCTCCGCGGAGCATTACTGACTGTGTGTCTGCCTCAGAATCAGATTGTGTGTATTGCCTAATATTTTCAGGAAAGTATTTGAGGAGCTTACTAAAGAATTCATACGAGCACACGATGCGAGAGAGAGATAAGAGGAGAAGAGAGAGGGATGAATGTTGTGTCAGTGCTTTTCTTTATGGAGGAAGAATGTTAACTTTTATTTACAAGACTATTACCGTTAAGCAGATTTAAGAGTCAACAGTACAAATATATGGCTCAGCCGAAGTTATATCAAATATATAATACACATAGTATGAGCAAAGTAAGTACAATACACCGTAAAAAACGTAAATTTTCTTCCAAAGCTTATCTCCTCCTGTAACTGGAGGATCATGTGTTCATGTACCTGCATGTGAGAACATATCTTCAGTTTCCTCACTTTCCTCTGAAGCACCTGTTGCAAACTCAGCTCATAACTTTATAAAATCTGATGTTATTTATCTTCTTAATAACCAGCGTGTCTTGAATGTCTGATAGAAGGCAGCTCCTGTTATGTTCAGAGTGTTTTTTTGTGTACATCTGATTTAAAATGAATATCTAATGGATCATTTAAATGAAAATCACAGTTGTATTTGTCATGAGGACATTTTCTCTCTAGGGATCAAACAGTGAAGTGGCTGCTTTGCCGTTAACAAAAGTGGTATTGTATATTATTACTCGTTTATATCGGACATAGGGGAAGAGTGTCATTAGTCCAAAGACAACATCCTTCTTTCAGTGACACCACCAGCATCGCTTAAAAAAACCTGAAGACCCCCGCATCTCCCCTTCTACCTGTGTTTGTTTATGACTTTCACCTGTCCGTTCCCTGTGGGTCCCATGTCGGCCTCCTGCTGTGCGTCGCCATGCTCCATTACAACACAACAACATCCTCCGAGGGTGGTCCCTCATTCGCTGGTGCCAGAGGAACAAGCCCCCTAAACCAGAGGTTCTCAAACTTCAGATTCAAGAGGGACTTTCCCCTTTTAGAATTTAGAATTCAAGATAGTTTGAATTCTTGTTTTTAGATAAGTGGATAAATGTGAGTATAAATTACAATGAAAAAAAGACACAACTTTGTTATGAGTGATACACAAAACCATCTCAGTCCTGCTCTACTGAACTGGTTTCATAAGTCAACACACTCATTTAGCTGCAGAATGTGTTCCCAGGACCTTTCCCTTATAAAGTTCAAGTTATGATACCAACATTTTTACAGAAAGAAATTCTTTATCATTGGAAACAAGGTTTTCAGCTACTACTACTTAATTATCTACTTTATTAATATAAACACTCACTGTATATGGGAGCAGATTTGTCCACTGATCAGAGACGGATCAAATCTGAGGACAGTGAAAGTGTCCAAATAAATCCAACTTTTAACACTCCCCTAAAAATCTGAGTTTAATCCTTGAATTGTTTCACTTTGACTGAACATGTCGAGTCGCTTGAGTCCGTGAGGAGGAAACGTCTGAGCTGTGAGTGTACCTGCCCCCCCCCCCCCCTTCTGCCTCGCTGTCAAACACCACCCTGTCAGATTTATCTCCCTCCCAGGAGAGGGCTAATCAGTTGGCCAAATACAGAGATCCAAATAACCTTCAGGAGTGCCACGCTGTCCTTTCCCCTCCGCCTCCCCCCCCACACTCGCTCTCCGCCCCCCCCCCCCCCCCCCCCCACAGGCCGCGCTGTCTCCGCAAAATTGCCTTCTGGAGTTAGTGAGCGGGAACAGTTAAGATTTACAAACAATGATGAAGCTTGTCATGCGTCTTTCTCCATCCGTCACGGCGGGCCGGGTGGAGCTGTGGGTAGAGCCGTCCCGGTGTTCTTCATAAAAGCCAGCTCCCTGTGAAATACGCCCCCGGCCGGCCTGTTTACTGCCCCGCGCTCGTCAGCAGCCCCGCCGCCGTAAATCGCCGAGCGGGAGGTGACAGCGCAGTCCATCAAACTCCCACCCCACCTCGCCGCCCTCCCAACATCTCACCTCGCTCTGCCCCTCCACCACCAACACACCCCCCCATATCTACACACACACAAACACACACTCATGCTGTATCTCCACAAACACACAGCTCGTGGATCTGAGCGGGGAGGCTCAGATGAGCTGCCCCAGGAGACTTATGGCTGCTCCAGTCTTACAGGAGACGGCTTCAGGTCGAGTCTCTTCGAGTTTATGTTCCTTCTTTTTCGTCCTTGTCGGGACTTTTTTCAAAATTGAGAACTGCTCAAAGTTTGCAAGATGTCTGCACAGCAACTTTCCTCTCAGGTGCTTCTTGCTTCTTCTTCTTTTAAACAAACTAGATTCACACTGGAGTCCGGTCTCGGTCGAGCGCGGCTGTGCTGGCTTTACATTTGTCTGTTTTGTTATATTGGTGTCAGCACAGAGCGTACAGTAATTTAAATGCAAATCAGATTGTTGAGGTATTGCAGATGTTAATCCTGCTAATCGATGGACCTGTGTGAGCCCATTAAGTTAGAAATCCATTACTATCTTTCTAGATGATATTCTATTGATTTTGCTGGCTTCAATCTATAGCGTACTGTACACCACGGTGAGTTACTGCGTATAAAGTCTGTGGCTTCAGGTTCTCCGCCTCCTCTGCTGGAAAGAAACGACAGAGAGATCGGTGTCAGTAAGTTTCTTTGTTTCGTGTGCAAAATGGGCTTTACCTGCTTCCAGATCAGATTACTTTCAACTTCACAGTTCACACACACACACACACACACACACAGTTGAGGACGTCCCTTCAAACACACACTCACTGCATGTACCTGAACTCACACCGGGGCCACACTCATTCTGGAAGAGTCACAAAGGCCCCTCACTCTTTAGGATTTATTAAACCTGAAACTAATCGGTACTTCCAACCCATGAGGTGACCTCTCCAAAGGAAGTGCTGTTTCATGTCATGTAGCAGCCAGAGTTCATTTCCTTGGTCACTGACATGTTGAGATCATCAGTCAGCTCAGCACATGTCGTCAGCGTCGTTTCACCGAACCTGAGAAAAACAGAGGCTGAAAGGAGACTGTTGGTTTGGTGCATACATTTTGTTTTTATCTTTATTACGCACAACAAGTTATGAACCTAATATATGACATTAAATATGACTTTAGATGACATAGTTTAAAATCAAACATTTAAGATTTGAGTTTTACCATCATTTCAAGTTGAATGATGCTGAAAGAATGATTATATGTATCATAGATGTTAACCTTTTCTATTATTGCTTTTTTGAGAATGCTTTAATGAAATAGTTCGGTTCGGACCATAGGCTGTTTATAAAGATGGTCAACGGGTCTCTACTTTATCTTACTATCCAAAAATGAAGCCAAAACATCCCTGATACAAACTCTGTCATCTTGTGATTTTGACTTTATTTGTAGCCGGAGTCTGCAGAGTAGTGATTGAGGGATGAAGCTGCTGTGGCATTCGGATAAGGTTCCACTATGTGTTCCTAATGTGCATCCATGACTAAGGTGCCCACTGGAACCTGCAACATCGCCTTTTGTCAAGTAAAGCTCAATTAACACTACAAACACATTTACCAAAGAGTTGTTGCAACCTTAAGAACCCTAGAAAGATCTAAAGTGTAGGTGAGAGCCAGCACTGGAGAAAGTTCCCCTGCTGGGGCCTGTCAGTCCCTGAGGGGCCTGTTTGAATATGTGACTGATTGAGTGTCTCTCCTGACTCTTAGTTACAGTGGGACAGTCCTGTGTGGCCCATCTGATCGTCCTCCTCACCCCGCTGTGCAGCTAAGTGCCCTGATCGCCTGTAGGGCATTGGACGAGCTGAATATCAGTGTAATTGTCTGTTCAGGGCACAAGCACCTGTGTAATGTGTTGTACGACACCACCATTAGCACCGGGGGGCCTGGGGCTGTGGAGACGTTAAACAGGCTGGGCTGTGTGGTTTATGTCCTCATCCCCTCACTCTCTATTTGTCTCTCACACACACACACACACACACACACACACACACACTCACACACTGTCCAGCTTTCGGTGGCTTGACATTTAATGATTCAATATTTCAATTGACTTCTGGTTTATCTGAAACCATGTTGTTGCAGAGCAGTTTATGATCATTGAAGGAACTCTCAGTTATTTGAGTCTTCAAACGTCGGGTTGTCTGTTTCCAGTAATATTTTTTTTGGGGCAACAGTAGAGATATGAAAATACAATTTCAGGCTAAAACCAGTCGACTTTTGTCTTCAGTGATTCAAAAGGAAAATAATGAATTCATACATTATGATTATTAGGTGACCTGTTTTTATAATCCTTTCATAAAAAGATGCTAGAATTAATATCAAAGAAAAGGCAGAAGAGAACTTCATTATTCTTACAAGATGTGATCTTAAGTAATTCATAATACAAACCATGTAAATCATATTTACTTCCAAGGGAAATGTCATTTACTGGTACTGTCATGTTCAATTTGATTATTTGGTTTATGTCAATAAAACGTCTACATGTGAACAAAGAGAAATAAGCAGGAAATCAAAACAAACATCTTAATTCTTAATTTCTGTTTGAAGTAATATCACAGTTTTTATTCTAACATTTGAAAAACTCACAGAATCAGTCTGTTACTGTTTATCTAAATCTAATCAGCACATAAAAGACGTCTTCATGCAGCGGACATATCGAGTTCACTGTGCATGAACATAGAGTGGCTTCTGTTTCTCTGATATCTGTGTATTAAACAAACTCTAACCCAGCCGTGGCGGCTCGGCGTGCACTGACAGATGATGCAGCCGTGGCAGCTCTCTCTGAAACAGCTGAACGACTTGGATAAACACATCTGGCAGCTTTAGCACCCATGAGAGGCGTCCTCCTTTACATGGCGATATATTTCACCCCCCCTGTGTCCTTTACTTTGGCATTTTTCTTACCCTGTCGACTCACGATGAATCGCTTGTTTAAAACCTGATGATAGAAAAGTCCCACAGATATTGATCGGCCGCCTCGGCTCATTATTGCATATCCATAACTTTTGGAGGGATCGAGTCAAAACGCCCAGCGATAGACTGACAGGCCATTTTGTGAGTTGATGGTGCACAGTAGCCGAAGCGGAGATTCAGCATAGGGACGAGGGGCCGTGTCACGCCCCCCCCCCCCCGGCAGACGTCTTCACCGGGGACAGATTGGTTAACAATGCGGGAGCAAAGGGTCCTCTCTGCTTAATTAGCCTTTGACCCCGACACTGATGCCTTCTGTCAGCCTGCGCCGCTCCTCCTCTCTCTTCAGCTCCACGGCAAACCGATAATGAGCATTGAAGTGTTTTCTGACCCCCCCCCCCGTAATGGCCGCTTAAGAGACTGCATCACTTTGAACAATCGTCTCAGCGGCTCCCCATTGGAGACACGGGGATGAGAGATTTGGGGAAGATTTAACTGCACACTCGATAAAACGAATTGTCTTTATTCATGATAATGCAGTATCTGTTATTTGACTCTTTACTTGGTTCCCTGATGAAGGTGTTTGATGTGGCTTGAAATGAGCTCAGCGGTCACAGGACAGTGTTGGGACTGGTAGGTTTCTTCTTACCAGCAGCAGCTATATTCATTATCATAGAACGTCGGGTTCTGGCTCTGAAATATCAACTGGGATTATAACTGGGAACAAAGAAAACAAGGCATTTGACCTTTTACAGTATTTCAAATCATGTCTCAGAGAACTTATCATGTATTAGAGATGAAATGGAATTAAAATTAAAACCAGGAGCATCATGGTTTGGTTAAAATGTGCTGTAAATGTTCAGAGGTTATTGATACACAAGCTGGAGTAATTTCACCAAGTTTGATATGGACATAATATATATATTATCCATAAAAATGATGATAGTATTTTCGTTATTTATTGAAGTTCCATAACAACTACTTTATGTATTAGGGAGACATTTGGTACAAACGCTCCTGTGCCCCTCAATTATTTTTTTATTGGTCCAATTAAGGATTTTTTACGACCAGAATCTTTCACAACCTCTTTATATTTTTAACAAAACCTCCATTAATTGCTAATTAAAGTTCTTCTCGTCTTGTAGCCACTATTCACTTATTCCCTGCTCTGGATTTCTGTTCTTTACAAAACCTTTCACCTTGTGGACTTGAACAATCCTCATAGAAGACTTGCTGAATTAAGACTCACCCAGAAGAGGGTGAGATAAAGTCAGTGATTTGAAACTGAGGGTGAAGGTCTGTGGAGTGAACATCAGCTGAGTGACGTGAGCCTCCACCGTTCACTGCTCAGTATTTAAAGCCTTCCTGCCTGGTGTCTGCTCTTTGACTGGGCTTTCTGGGCCATTAAGCCCTGCTGCTGGGCTGATGATGAGGAGGTAGACGCCCATATCGTTCACGGGGAGGGGAGCGTCCATCTCGACAAGGGTCGTCCTCACTTGGACACACATGGGACCCGCTCAAACTGGCCAGGGATGATTTTTTTGGACACAGCTCGTATCATTTTAATGGGAGCAATTTAATCCCAGGCCAACCTTGTCCCGTGACAGGCAACTCTTCATTCCTGGGAGTGAATTTTAGCTCCCTTGATAAAAGCCTCCACTAAGCGCTGCTGTCCCTGGACACCACTGACGCATGTTTAAGGCAACATGCAGTCTGGGACTTCTGCAGATTCACACTATGAGTTAATAACTGCAATGTGTGGTAAACTGGCAGATATAAAGACTTCTCACCGTTTGAACTGCAAAACAAATGATCTGCCTAGGCCTTCATATAGATAACAATCTCTATCTGTCTCTACGTCTAAGCTAAAGGTAAATCTATTGTTATATAACCTGACATTTCACTAGATTTAGCTAAATAAACATATATAACAAAAGATATCTAAGTATAGAAACATGAGCAAAAATATTTCTTAACATTCCTTGCTATTTGAACTATGTCAATGGGTTTGTTTTTTAATGATATTTAGTAGAGTGAATACTTTTGCCAGGGCCCCAACAGCTCCATCATGACACCACTTTTAATTTCACCTAATCTGGATTCTTATCTGGATTCTTATCTGGATTTGCACCAAATCACATTCCTGGATATTAGTCCCCTAAACATGTTAGATTGTTTTAAAATCAAGATCCATGATCCATGATCTCTCAGAAATCAAGGAACATTTTAAAGAAAGAGTAAAGAAATCTCTCCAGTAGTTTTTGTGTAACCATGATAACTAACAAACCAATGCAGACAAATACACACACTCCTTAGTGGAGGTAATAAAAGCTGCTAATTAATTCATTAGTTAATTAGTGACAACATGTAGTAATGGTAAGTCATTGTCAGGACACTAAAGAACTGTTTTTACTGAGCATTAGTTGATGTCTAAATAGTCCAGCAACTCACAAAAATCTAGTTTAATGTAGAATTGTGTGTGTGTGAGAGTGTGTGTGTGTGTGTGTTTACTTAAGTGTTATCTACCCCCATGACCCTTGTGTACGGTGGATGAGTGTTGAGTATGAAACCCACAGCGAGAGCTTATCCCCGGTGGATCAGACTGAATTACCATCTCCTCTCACATCTGGGCTTTTGTTCCCGTCGCTGGCAGCAGCAGAAATGATTGCACCTTCATTCACTGGCTCCCCCCCCCTCTCTGAACAGGACAAGTGGGAGGTTAAAAAAGCTTCCTTTTGTTATTCCACACAAAGACTGTTTAATAGTTCGGAAATCTTATATAGAGCCCTGAGTGACTGGGGAAAGGGCAAAAGTTCAGTCAGGAGAATAAACTCTCTTTCAACATGGCCAGCAGGTAAAGTCGCTCTCGTTACAAACGGTTTGTGTTTGAGGCTGAAGCTCAAGTCGATTGTTGGGTTTAACACAGGGCCTCTCTTCTCTAACTAACTAACTAACTCTCTTCTCATGGTGAGACGTGTGGGGATCTCACTCATTACAACAACACTGGGCTGTGTCAGAAGTCTTATCCATCTCATACAGAAGGAGAATTGAGAACTGGTTTTGTTGTATCTCTAAAAACAAACAGAATAATTACTAGATGGTAGTTTAACTCAGTTTATTACTGGGGAAGTTAGTTTTTTACTCTGAGGCACTTGTCTGCTATAAAGTACTTGAACAAACTTTGTGTATTGTACTATATTAGGTATACCACTTTGTCTCAAGTCAAACTTAATACTCAAAAAGACTAATCTTAATATTTTGTAGTTAGTAGAGGGTTGATCCCAGTACAGTTCTTGTACGGATATCAAAAATATTTTTTGAAATCATTCATTATGGGATTTAAATACATTGTTGTACAAATGTGGATGACACGGAACTGAACACTTCACATTTGGGTCTGAATCAATAATAATAATAACAATAACTGTCTGTTTGTACATAAAAAATACTTAACCATTAGATAATTTATCAAAACAAGATAAGAAAAAAAAATTAATGAATAAAAACAAAAGGTATTCAATTCAATTCAGTCTTAAGTACCAAATCATAACTTGTTAAGGTCGAGACCTTTAAATTAAAGAGAAACTGAAAAGTTCCCACAATGGGTTTGAACATTGTGGGAAACATTTTGGATCATGTAAGTTCAGAAGTCAACAAAAGAAATAACAGCTCATTTTTAGACAGTTTAATGATGAATTGTTTATTAATACATCTTCAACCTCAAGTAATTTATAAATTACATAGAAATTCGTCTCATTTTGAGGCTTCATTTCTGCTGTGAAACGTCCAGTGATGAATTGATCTTTAAACTAATTTGTTGTTAACTTCGGTATTGAAGTGTTTTAACATCAATTATAATTTTCCGCACTTCTCTTTTAAACCAAATAATTATTCGATAAATGGAAAGACATAATAGAAAAATGTAATTAAAGCTAATTAGCTAATTGTTTAATTAGTTGTGGTCCCGGTGTGATTAACTGGTGCTGCTGGGGCTAATGGGGAATACGGCTTTGTGCTGCTTCACACATTAATCTGTATTAAACAGGAGAGACAGTCGGATGCAGCAGACAACATGTGTACCGCACTGTGTCGTGATTTAACATCCGCAGTGAAACTAACACGTCCAGTCGCCTCCAGCCTTTAATTACATCATAGATTTCCTGCTGATGAACGGACAGAGAATTAACAGTGAACGGGCTAATTCACAGCCCCCCCCCCCCCCCCCAACATGCTGTGTTATTGCTGTACAAGTGGATCACTGAGGGGTAAAGAAGAAAAAAAAAAAGAGCTGGTTGCACTTAGCTACACAAACATTAGTATTAACGATTGGGCTGCCAGTTTGGAATTGGTGACAAACTGCAGACGGGCAAAAATTGGAGTCCGAAACCAATCAGGAAGTTAATGAGGAGAGAAATTACTCCTCTTCTCTCCTCCCACCACTGCTGAGGAGGAAGGAGAGAGAGAGGAGCCTGGAGGAGGCCAATCAAGTCCGAGGACTCTGGGAAATACTGGACAGTTGTTATGTTTCTGGGATCAGGAGATTATTTAATGAAAAATGATAGTTTTTGATAATCAGAAGTTAGAAATGTAGGTTTACTGGAATAATGTTTGATTTTTAAAAACAGCCAAACTAGATATTATCTGATTATGTGGATTGTCAAGAATCTTATTCAAAGGAAAATAACTTAGTTTTATTATATTTTCTGAGATAATAAACCATATAAATAGTTTTTTTTACACTTCTTCCAATGTCAACTTTTATCTGGAGAACCAATACATTCATCTGTCTGAAGATGATTCATTCTAATATTGATTTATCTGTTGATTATTTTCTTGATTGATTAATGAATCGTTTGGTCAGAAAACGTGAAAAGGTTCATCAAAAGGTATCAAAGCTCAAAGATCAAAGAGATCACAGTCGCGTTTGAAACGCCGATATGAGTAAATATTTAATATTCTTGATTAAAACTTGATTGAAAACTGATTTTTTTTCTGCTCTACTAATGATCCCACATGTATTTTAAATTTTCGTGTACTTTGAACATCCAGGATTATGAACTTTAGAACTAGAACTAATACTTCATGGATATGGACTGAAATGTGTCATTGACACCATTGAAAGCTGTGAAGAACCAAACTTAATGTTTCTCAGATTCTTATTGACTTATTCTTATAGTTTCAGGTTCAAACAATAATTGTAATAATTTCAAGTTCATTTCATGTACCGTCCATAAATAATAACTGATCCACTTTTAAAAAACTATACTAAACAATGATGATTTTCCTCGTCTTACAGTAATTGAAATCAAAATGACTGTCAGTTAACTAATTAATCAGTCAATTATTACGGCACATCATCAGAACTATAGTTAAGTACTTCAAAGTACATGAGAGTATTCATTGTAGTGTAGTATAGTTTGATAGCAGTGAAACGTTAATGTAGTAACATGAGCGACTGTACTAACACAGGATTGTTGTAAACCAGCCTCAGTGGCTGTGGAGCGAGTGTGTGTGTGTTGTGTGTGTGTGTGTGTGTGTGTGTGTGTGTGTGTGTGTGTGTGTGTGTGTGCGTGCCTCTCCTGTTAACTGTAAAAGATCTAATGCTTTTGTTTAGCGCTCCCTCTGTTCCCTTTTTGCTGACTGACTCAATCTGCTATAAATCCTGAGCTTTGCTTGGACTCATTTCGCTGTGCGGTCGTTTTTATATCAGCTGAAAACAGCGAGAACACAAACGACCATTTGTTCTGCAGAGCTGATGATACCACTCGGCTGGTTTGTCTCTCACTACAGTATTTCTCTTCTCCTTTTTATTTACCCGCCTTACTGTACCAAGACATTTTTATTTTATGTGTGATGCTGTACTGTCGTCCCGCAGGAGCCAATATGAGTTCATCATATTAACGACTTTGAGGAGTATCCAGAAAAAAAGATTTGTAGCTCGAGACCCGTGAAAGATTTGAGCTTTATCTATTTTGTCAAACGCACAAACATAAGTCAGGACTGTGGATGCAATTATTTATTGTTGTTTTGGTTAAATATTATCCTATGAGTTGTATTTTAACCAAACACACAAAGCCCACTGAGCTACATATACCATAACCCAGTACTGTAACATCTACATTGCACAAAAATATGAATGCAACGTATACAATCTTTTAAATTGTATTATATTTAAAAAATCACACTGCAGATGAGACTTTCTGCTGAGTTCTTTCAGCTTTAAACGAATAAAACAACCGTGAGAATTAACTTTTGGGTCAGTTTTCACTTTTCAGGATCTGGATCCTTAGAAATAGTTCCACCATTTTAACAGCAGCTCACGCTTTCAGCTCTCATCCCTGTCGGAGCCCGATCAGTTACAGGTTCTCCCTCTCGTCTCTGCAGCGTTCTCCCCCGGCAGCATCAGCACCGCCCATGACCCGACCATGACCTGCAGGTCCATCAGCTCCCTGCTCAACTCCGACGTCAAGGCCGAGAGCGAAGTCAGCGAGGAGACGGCCGACTTCTCCCTCCACGCCACCATCGACGTGGAGGGAATCAATTAACGGAGCGAAGGATACGACCAAAGCATTTTTACAATTAATGTTCCTGTGAAACGGTTTCGTGGTTCATATTTGTTTGTGTGATTCTAAGTCAAGTTTGTTGAAACCACTTCATCAGCTGGAAAGTTTAAAACATGTGAAATTGAGGGCGTTGATGAATGTGGAGCCCAAATATAAAAATTCATATTCACATTCTGCTCAGTGCCAGTTTCAGCTCAACTGGTCGTTACACAGACTCTGGGCCGAGGAGCTGGTGGGAGGAAATCTGTCTAATGTCCCGTTCAGCTGATTTCACACATGTGTGATAAAGTCACAGCCTCCAAACAGAAGTTTCTTCTCGCTGACAGGGCACAACTGACAAGGAAAAGTCGCCTGGGTTTGTAGAAACACAAACAAACACTAAGCTCTTGGCAAGGTGCTTTTCTGAAGAAAAAAGGAGACTGTGCCACCATTATTGTTTTTAAAATGACTAATGGCTCCATTACACCTAAATTAGTGGCAATACCCAGTTTTTTTTTTAAAGTGGGTAAACCTGCTATTAAAAAGCGATTGATTCCCATCGCCTGTAGTGGAGTGACTGGTTTTTTTCCCCATGTTGCATCATGTTCAGGGTCACAAACCAAAAGCTGAAGCTCTCTCACTTCACTGTGTCGCCGAATGAGCAGGTTCACCAGGTTGTCCTGTTTCCATCGCTGCCGCTCGGGGCAGATAGAATCCTGTCTGTACTGCACTTACCCGTCTGTACCCGTCTGTACTGCACTTACCATCCCGATGCTTTGACCTCACCACTCACGTACATGATGTTGAGATAATTGTTCACAAAGAATCAGAATCCGGTCGTTTGGACGAACACTTTGTTACGACAATTTATAAAATATGAATAAATGTAGAGTAAATACGTCCGACTGGTCGTTTACTGGTTTTTCTGTTTCTGTTAAAGTTCTATAAGTGATTTTTAGTATTCAGTATAGAAAGTGATGCAATATTAAAATCCTTGGTAGTTTACATTAACTGTAGTTTCCAAAGTGTTTACATTAGTTGATGATTTGTTTCATAAGTCAGATATTATTGGACTGTTTTTGACAATCAGACGACAAACGTGTTGTTTGCTGAGACGGACGTTGTCGAGAAATGAATTTTGACAAAACAGTAATTTGTGTATTAATAATCTTCAGCTGTGGTCCAGTCGTTCTCGGTTACCACTGATTTGGTGCTTTGTAAGTTAAATGTTAAAAGTGGACACATGTTGTATGAGATGCAAAAAATCTGTTGATTGACAAATAAATAAATAAATTGACTATTTTGATAATCAATCAATTGTTTTAGTCTTTTTTTAAATTGTGAGTATTTGCTGCTTTTCTCTGTTTTATTTCATTGAAAACAAAATATCTGTATTGGTTGGTTCCATTGTCTGTAAATAAAGATGGACGCCATGAGTTGCTCCCCAAAAGTGAAGCCACAGCATGTATATCGCCCCCTGGTGGCCGGCTGCAGTATAGGTCTTAAAACCCACTTCCTCCATGTTAGCAGACGGGACATGGACCAAACTAAAAAGTCAAAATACACATTAAAAAACGTGTTGAGGTGATTTCTGTCTCTTTCCGTAGCTCTTACCACATCTGTTCTCATCTAGTTGATTGTTAACATGTCTCTGAATCTGAATCAAAGCTCAAAGAAGCTCAGGGACAGAAGCTCTGGGACAGAAGCTCTGGGACAGAAGCTCAGGGACAGAAGCTCTGGGACAGATCCTGCGTCAGAGACTCTCCTGGAGGACGAGTGCGTCTCGAGGCCTCGCAGGGAGGAAGACAATCTAACAGGCGGGTTCCACATGAATCACGTTCCCCTGCGTGGTGTTGGCGTGTGATGAGCATCGGCTGCTTATTTATGACGCCGATCCAACCACTTCATCTATTGCAGACAATTTGCATGTCTATTGTATATTTAACCCCTTCGGCCCAAGAGTTCAGTTATTCACACGGTTTATACAACTCACTCATTCAATCCTTATAATTATAATCTTATCAATCGAGTACTTACTGCTGTCAGCTTCTCAAATGTAAGAATCTGATCATTTGTCGCCATCTTAAATAAGATGAAATTAAATATTTTGGGGTTTCGATCAATTTGGTTTTGGAAATTTAGAGAATTGATAACAAAAATAATTGCATGTTGCAGACATAGACTGGATGGATGACAAGAAAGCTCCAGAACCTGAAGCAGAACTATTTTGATCGCCCCCCCTGGTGGCTGGCTGCAGTCATAAACCCTGCCTCCTCCATGTTAGTGGATGGGAAAATGGACCAAATAAAAAAATACATAAAGTTGTATTAGTAGCTAGTCTTTTGCTGCTTTCAGACTTTCACTAAAGTCTGGATATTTTCGTGAAATCCTCGTGAAAGATGAAGTTGTCGACTTAGAAACACGATGAGTGATCAGTCAGTGTCAATGTGCCGTAAACAGAAATACGATATTTCCTGGACAACCTCCTGCTGCTTCTTCATATGTATAAATACAAAGTCCAAAAAATGCCTGGACCCAAATGTTCCTGTATTCTTGTGACTGAAAATGACTTTAGTAAAGGGAGACACTTTTTCAATATAAATAGCAATAACCCTGAAACAAACTCAGGAGGTGAAAGTAATCCCGTCTTGGCCACTTTTGAGTTGTGGTGTTAAAATGTTTATTAAAAAAACCAACTCGACAACTTCTTGTGCCCCTGTGAGGCTGAGTGTGTTGTGTAATGTATCGTGTTTATGTGTTTCAGTGTTTTATGGAGACTGGTTCCCAGTTGCAGGCTTTGAAAGTGTTTGTGTTTGAATGAGACAGCAACAAAAGTAATTTGGAGTCTGTGAGTTTATGTCGCTACAAGTTTTAGGGGAATAAAGTCGCTGTAAGTGATGGAGTGTAAATGTGAAATGCTGGGAACAACAATATAAAAACAGAGTAAGAAAATTACTTGTATTTTCTTTCTGCTGCGCCGTGGGAACATTCATTGGATTCTGCCCCATCTGTTGTAATCAATAACGTGACCATCTTGTTTTTTTATGAAACGCACTTACTCTTAATTTCATCCACCAGTGGTTTTAGAGAGAAGAATGTGGAGTTACCTATAAGGCGTTGACATTATAAATCACCGCCTGAGACCAGATTGTGCAGCAGTATCGATTGATCCTGATATATCACAGAAATTTACTGTCACTTCTGTTTTCAATTAAAGATACAATCAGTCAGATAATGACTTAATTGGATTTTACAGAAGATTGAGTTTTATTGCCCCGTGCTTTACGAGTTTAGTTAAGGGAGGCCATTTTATCACGTTTGTCAGGGGCGACCCGGCGCCGCCGCCTTGTCCTTCTGTAGCTGCTGCCCTACAGCGCAGGGGAGAAAGTGTCACCGGATTGGTTTTCCTTGAGCTGCCTCGGCCTCCATGAATCACGCCCTCCCATAATAGATAAAATCTGCTCGGATCCCTCCTGACACCTCCTGCTGGAGTGATGGCGGCTCGATACAGACAGAAAGTCTGGAGGAGGACGCCGGCAGCTCAGAGGTGGAAACTTAAGACTGGAAGTGAAAACTTTGAAGGAGCAGCTCCCTGCGACGGCGTGTGTTCAAAAGGAGTTCTGAGGACGAGGATTCCTTCTTGTGTTAATGAGGCTTAATCTTTAAAGATATACATATATGAACAAAACAATTAACAAGCAGAATCGAATTATTTCATTATTTGAATTTATTTCCTCCTCCATAGTAATGAAACCAGCTTCCTGCACCGAGACTCGAGATCATTTTATATTTTGTTATTGAGACTAATTTGTTAGTTTTTTGGTTGTTTATCATTTAAAAGATCTTTATTTATTTTTAGCTTTTGAAGAAGAAAATGGCAAGAAAAAATAAATGTTTACCAGGCCCCCAAAAAATATTTCAATTGGTAACTGGTGGTGATTAAATATATATAAGAAGTTATATAGTGTTATAAAGTGTGTTTGCAGTGGATAGTCTGTCTCTGTTTGTCTTCAGTTGATAGTCTGTCCCTGTGTGTGTAGTTGCAGTGGATAGTGTTTCCCTGTGTGTGTCTTCAGTAGATAGCCTGTCTCTGTGTTTGTCTTCAGTTGATCGTCTGTCTCTGTGTGTGTTTGCAGTGGATAGTCTGTCCCTGTGTGTAGTTGCAGATGATAGTCTGTCTCTGTGTGTTTATTTGCAGTGGATGGTCTGTCCCTGTGTGTGTCTGCAGTGGATGGTCTGTCCCTGTGTGTAGTTGCAGATGATAGTCTGTCTCTGTGTTTGTCTTCAGTTGATAGTCTGTCCCTGTGTGTGTCTGCAGTGGATAGTCTGTCCCTGTGTCTTCAATTGATCGTCTGTCCCTGTGTGTGTCTTCAGTGGATAGTCTGTCCCTGTGTGTGTTTGCAGTTGATAGTCTGTCCTTGTGTGTAGTTGCAGTTGATAGTCTGTCCCTGTGTGTTTAGTTGCAGTGGATAGTCTGTCCCTGTGTGTGTCTTCAGTTGATCGTCTGTCCCTGTGTGTGTCTTCAGTGGATAGCCTGTCCCTGTGTGTAGTTGCAGTTGATAGCCTGTCCCTGTGTGTTTAGTTGCAGTGGATAGTCTGTCCCTGTGTGTGTCTTCAGTTGATCGTCTGTCCCTGTGTGTGTGTCTTCAGTTGATAGTCTGTCCCTGTGTGTGTCTGCAGCCCGGTGTTGTGCGATGACAGAACACTTTGAAGGACGGGCTCGGAGCTCTGGTCGTAAACGTCCGTCCCTGAGAGTCAAGCACCAATAAAGCGTCTGGAATAGACGAGACTAAACCGAGTGCATCCAGATCTGATCTGAGGACGTCTCCCATGGTTTTTCTTTACACCGGTGAGACCCCGGAGCTCCGCCCCACAAGTTCCCCCCCGAGAATATGAGTTCAGATTATATTTACAAGTTTAGAAATGGAAATTGAAATTAATAAAAAATAAATTGCATTGGACTTTTTCAAAGAAGCGTCTGTATTATACACTCAGATCATCGAGTGTATAAAAAGATGGATGACTCGTCTCCACTTCCTCTTTCGGGCGCTGCCATCTTCTGATTTTTACCTCATGTGAAGTCAGAATCTGCAGAGCAGCGATTGGGTATCGAGGCGACGCCAATATAGGCTCTCGACCAATCACAGCTGTTGGTCTCAGCTGTCAATCATGACATTCCTCCACCTATTTATCGGCTCAAATAACTAACATCAACTTTCTAAAATGACAGAAACCATCTTCAAGAAACCATTATTTCACCTCTACTTAGATCTGATTTGGTTTGGTCCAAGTCCAATCTGCTAACATGGAGGAGGCGGGTTTATGACTATACTGCAGCCGGCTATTTTGATCGCCCCCCCCCCCTGGTGGCTGGCTGTAGTCATAAACCTTGCCTCCTCCATGTTAGTGGACGGGAAAAATGGACCAAATTAAAAAATACATAAAGTTGTATTAGTAGCTAGTCTTTTGCTGCCAGGAGGCAACCAAGATGTTTTGGCCTTACTCGTCCGTGAACTGTCATGTCGACTAAGACAGTTGCACTTATATCATATTTTATATTATTAAATCGTTTTATTATTGATCAATAAATCAATTAAAGAACAGAAGCTTATTTACTTAAAGTTTTCATTTTATACAAACACAATTATAGACAAAAAATGACCACAAAGGGACACGAAATGACCACATCTAGTAAATGACCAGTAGCCCAGTAGCCCAGCTCCCAGCACAGGCCTCTGGTCCCTGGTGCGTGACGGCTGACGTCTGAGCGATGTTGTGTTTCTACAAACGTCGCACTGACCCACACGTCTGGATAATTCCTGTGGAGGAGCACGGGGCCTCGCCTCCCCGGGGACACCTCAATCAGCGTTTCTGTGACAGCGCTTGTGTGCGGCAGCCACGCCCCCAATCAGCGGCAGATAATAATAACCCCGCGCGGCAGAGGTCAGCTCCGCCCCCTGAACCCAGGCCTGCTGCAGGAGCTTCCTCTGGAAACATCCCACAGAGCAAATGTTCAGATTCTCACATCTCACGTCGACCTGGTGTCAGTCAACCAGTCACGAGGCTGTGCACTAATATTCATGGTCCCAGAGGATGGATCTGATTTGATAATAACTTGACCTTTTTCATTGGCAGCCTCCAGGAGATTAACTTCTGTGAACATCTCAACTGAACTATGGGATGAACTGTGATGAACGTTAGTCAAGTTCAGTTCAAATCTTAAACTTCCAGAAATATACTGATAAATATCAGCTGTTAAACTAACTCCTCCTGTTTAGTGTCATTAAAACCACTGCACAGGATGAAAGTGAAATATTATTGTTATTATTATTATATTACTGCAGTTTTATCAATTTGCGGGGTAATAATCTATTTGTAGCCTGTAGTCGGGTCATTCACAAATTTGATGTTTTAATCTCTTCAGTGGACTTTAAACTTTAAACTTTATTATATTAGTGAAGTTTCATTTTCAAATCGAATCTTGAGCTTTTCCACTTCAGCAGTTTTTCTGTTTTTTCTGCTTTTCCACTAATTATTATTTGCAAAATACACAAAATGTAAATTAAAACAATGGAGCTACTCATGGTTAATACATGTAAAACCTTACAATAATACAAAGGTTACATTTAATGAACAAACAATGATAAAAATAATGACATCTTCTTTTATTCATATGCTCAGAGTTTAAAGATGCAAATGTTAACTCAGGGCGAGGGACGTTCATGTTAATAATGGTTAGTTTTAAAGTGCCACAATAAGATGATAATTTATAAGAATGTTTATACATTTGATCACGTTTTATTATCTTGAATCTTATTCTGCTCCTCACAGGTTAAACTGTGAAGCTGGTGAATGGTCCTCCTCACCACAGAATCCCAGTATCTGATGAGGAACATATTAAATGGTTCTTGTGAGATGCAGATGTGATCTGAGGACATTTAGCCGGTGTCAGAATCGAACCATCGTTTACTCTGCAGCCGCAGTATAAACTTTTATTCCGGTTTGTGTTTGACTCTTTATCAACGAACAACATGAATAAATTTATTACGCGTTCAGCCGCTGCCTCCCACTCTCACAAATCTACTCGGCCGGCACAAACTGCAGAGCCTCTCTAGTCACCTTGAAATTTCCTCTGCTATTTTCCAATTAAAAGCTTAACAGCCCCGGAGAGCGGCTCCATGTGGGGAAGTTTACCGGCCTCTTATTCTCTGCACAAGCCGCGCTGCCTCGGATCCCATTATTTGCTTGAATAAACCTTTTTTACGGTCAGAAATGGGCCCCGGCTTTGTCCGGTGTTATGTTTCAATGCCCTCTATTAGTGGAGCAGAAGGGACGTATCAGCGTCCTGACATAGTTCCCAAAGGGCCTTTACACATGTAGAGAGCTAATCATCGAAGTTATGTACAAGTGTGAGGAAGCAGCAGCAGCAGCAGCAGCGTGAAGAAATCCTGTGAACCTGCAGAGAGGAAACTTACTTCCTCACTTCTTCAAATCAGTCAAACTCAAATCTGTCAACTGCTCCTCTTTTAAATCCACATATTCCTCCTTCTTATCCTCTTTTTAAACCCACATATTCCTCCTTCTTTTAAATCCACATATTCCTCCTTTTTATCCTCTTTTTAAATCCACGTATTCCTCCATATCCTCTTTTTAAATCCACATGTTCCTCCTTCTTATCCTCTTTTAAATTCACATATTCCTCCTTATCCTCTTTTTAAATCCACGTATTCCTCCTTCTTATCCTCTTTTTAAATCCACATATTCCTCCTTCTTTTAAATCCACATATTCCTCCTCCTAACCTCTTTTAAATCCACATATTCCTTCTTCTTATCCTCTTTTAAATCCACATATTCCTCCTTCTTATCCTCTTTTTAAATCCACATATTCCTCCTTATCCTCTTTTTAAATCCACATATTCCTCCTTCTTTTAAATCCACATATTCCTCCTTTTTATCCTCTTTTTAAATCCACGTATTCCTCCATATCCTCTTTTTAAATCCACATGTTCCTCCTTCTTATCCTCTTTTAAATTCACATATTCCTCCTTATCCTCTTTTTAAATCCACGTATTCCTCCTTCTTATCCTCTTTTTAAATCCACATATTCCTCCTTCTTTTAAATCCACATATTCCTCCTCCTAACCTCTTTTAAATCCACATATTCCTCCTTCTTATCCTCTTTTTAAATCCACATATTCCTCCTTCTTATCCTCTTTTTAAATCCACATATTCCTCCTTCTTATCCTCTTTTAAATCCACATATTCCTCCTTCTTATCCTCTTTTAAATCCACATATTCCTCCTTCTTATCCTCTTTTTAAATCCACATATTCCTTCTTCTTATCCTCTTTTGAATCCACATATTCCTCCTTCTTATCCTCTTTTTAAATCTCTCCTTCAGACACATTATTTTCTTATTTCCTTTTCCTAAACCTGTTTTATTTCTGTTCTATGTTTGATCTTCAACCTGCTTTTAACTTGTTTTCATTGTTCGCCTTCTATTCCATATCAATACTGAACCATATAGTGGATTTATATGTTTTACGTGATAAAATTACAAAGCTGTTACGTTGATTTAGGACTTAACATCTTTCAGTATTTATGAAGCTATGACAAGTTTAATTATTAGTTTAACTGTCCCCTTTTTATTGGTAATATATATATTTTAAGTCACATTCTTTATGGAGCCAGTTGGACATTGACTTCAGATGTTGATATATTGATATTAATAGACTTACAGTTGCACATATTTCAGTCATTCATGTCCTTTGCCCTTTGTGGCATCAAAATCTACAAATGTTTGCTTGAAGAAAAAAGGTTCAGACTTTTAAACTATAAATATTTAAGTGTTAATCTGCAGGAACCTGCTGTTTGCATTGGGGGGGGGGGGGGGGGGGGGTCAGTTTCTTTCAGTCGACATCTGAGGACATTTAAATGTATTTATGCAGTTTGTTCTATTTAATTTGACCTTTTGTTACATGCATATTGTTGAAATTACGAATTGTATGTCTATAACTCAGATTAAGTTGAGTGTGGATCTGATGTTAATCCTCAGAGAAAGTTGATCTGGTTTTAAACCTCAGAGAAAGTGGATCTGATTTTAAACCTCAGAGGAAGTTGATCTGGTTTTAAACCTCAGGGGAAGTTGATCTGATTTTAAACCTCAGAGGAAGTGGATCTGGTTTTAAACCTCAGAGGAAATTGATCTGGTTTTAATCCTCAGGGGAAGTTGATCTGGTTTTAATCCTCAGGGGAAGTTGATCTGGTTTTAATCCCAAGAGGAAGTTGATCTGGTTTTAATCCTCAGGGGAAATTGATCTGGTTTTAATCCCAAGAGGAAATTGATCTGGTTTTAATCCTCAAGGGAAGTTGATCTGGTTTTAATCCCAAGAGGAAGTTGATCTGGTTTTAATCCTCAGGGGAAGTTGATCTGATTTTAATCCCAAGAGGAAATTAATCTGGTTTTAATCCTCAAGGGAAGTTGATCTGGTTTTAATCCCAAGAGGAAGTTGATCTGGTTTTAATCCTCAGGGGAAGTTGATCTGATTTTAAACCTCAGAGGAAGTGGATCTGGTTTTAAACCTCAGAGGAAGTGGATCT
Organism: Pleuronectes platessa; assembly: GCF_947347685.1. NCBI lineage: Eukaryota > Metazoa > Chordata > Actinopteri > Pleuronectiformes > Pleuronectidae > Pleuronectes > Pleuronectes platessa. The sequence goes on from NC_070629.1 coordinate 29,595,602, forward strand.
GGTTTTAATCCTCAGGGGAAGTTGATCTGGTTTTAATCCCAAGAGGAAATTGATCTGGTTTTAATCCTCAAGGGAAGTTGATCTGGTTTTAATCCCAAGAGGAAGTTGATCTGGTTTTAATCCTCAGGGGAAGTTGATCTGATTTTAAACCCCAGAGGAAGTTGATCTGGTTTTAAACCTCAGGGGAAGTTGATCTGGTTTTAATCCTCGGGGGAAGCTGATCTGGTTTTAATCCCAAGAGGAAGTTGATCTGGTTTTAATCCTCAGGGGAAATTGATCTGGTTTTAATCCCAAGAGGAAGTTGATCTGGTTTTAATCCTCAGGGGAAGTTGATCTGATTTTAAACCCCAGAGGAAGTTGATCTGGTTTTAAACCTCAGGGGAAGTTGATCTGGTTTTAATCCCAAGAGGAAGTAGATCAGGTTTTAAACCTCAGGGGAAGTTGATCTGGTTTTAAACCTCAGGGGAAGTTGATCTGATTTTAAACCCCAGAGGAAGTTGATCTGGTTTTAAACCTCAGGGGAAGTTGATCTGGTTTTAAACCTCAGGGGAAGTTGATCTGGTTTTAAACCCCAGAGGAAGTAGATCCGATTTTAAACCCCAGAGGAAGTTGATCTGGTTTTAAACCTCAGGGGAAGCTAATCTGGTTTTAAACCTTAGAGGAAAGTGGGTGTGGATCTGATGTTGGACTCAGAGGAAAGTGGGTGTGGATCTGATGTTGGACTCAGAGGAAAGTGGGTGTGGACCTGATGTTGGACTCAGAGGAAAGTGGGTGTGGATCTGATGTTGGACCCAGAGGAAAGTGGGTGTGGATCTGATGCTCAGCAGCTTCTGTTTCTCCTCTCCATCCTCACGTGTACGCGTTTCGGGAGCGTGCGGGTAGCAGCGTTTGGTTACTCGTCTCCATAAGTGCGTGTCAGGCTGATGCGCATCAGTCCGAGGAGGAAAAGGTGGATCCTCCAGCCGACGCGTCTCCTCCTCAGCTGCGTGTGCGTGACCACAACACTCCCGTCCCCGCCTCGCCTCCGCGCACATGCACTTGTGTGTCCCAACGACAGGATGAATGGATACGGCTCTCCGTACCTGTACATGGGGGCTCCGGTGTCCCAGCCCCGGGCCCCGCTCCAGAGGACCCCGAAGTGCGCCCGGTGCCGGAACCACGGCGTCCTGTCCTGGCTCAAGGGCCACAAGCGCTACTGCCGCTTCAAGGACTGCACCTGCGAGAAGTGCATCCTCATCATCGAGCGGCAGCGCGTCATGGCGGCGCAGGTGGCGCTGCGCCGCCAGCAGGCCAACGAGAGCCTGGAGAGCCTCATCCCGGAGTCCCTCAGGGTGCTGCCCGGCATCGGCCTGCCCGGGCCCGGCGAGGGGAGCCAGGGCACCCCGCAGAGCTCCGACGAGCTGGAGCTGAGGTGGAGCAGCTCGGAGCCGGTGCAGAGCGCAGCGCAGACAGGTACAGGAGGAGGTGGAGGAGGAAGAGGAGGGTGGAGGAGGAAGATCCATGTGTTTAATAATGTTCTTTATCAAACATGTTTATTCACAGTAGAGAATGAAAGTGATGATAACATGAAGCGTTCTGTGCAGAGCTCCAGTTTCTTATTCGAGAGAAAAACAATAATATAGATAATTTATTCATTTAAAAAAGATTCCACCGGTTTTAAACGTTTCTTTAAACACAAAACTTTTTTCCAGTGTATTTCTTGTTAAAAAACCTTTTAACGAAAAATGAATTATAAATGGTAAAAAAAAGATCCAAAGGTTTGTTGTTGTTAATTTAATCTTTATGAACAGTTTCTGGTTTGACTTCAAGATGTTTAAATGTTTTAATGTTTACAGATGATGTCATTCGTTTCAGACATTTTTTGTGTGTATTTCAATAAGTAAAGACAATTTCCTAAAAGTGAATAATACGATTTAAACACTTAGTTTAGATCTTTATTATCTGAAATCTCTTTAAGAGATAAAATAACTTCACACGTTTGGACAAAACTAAGTTTAAAAATAAATGATTTAATAAATACTAGATATTAAGCCTAAACATTTATCATTTCTTTAAAGAAATCACAGAACATGATGGAATAAAAGATTCTAGTTTGTTCAAGACAAAATATGATTCGTGTTCTGAGACATTTTATAAGATATTTGTGGAATTTATTTTTTCATTTGGATTAGTAAAAAATAAACAAACCTCCTCCAAAGAATATTTTATAATTTCAATCCTTTTATTTTATGTCAATAGAAAATATTGTTCAAATTTACTTTTGCAAATGAAAAAAAATAGTAACAATCCTCCTTATAGACTATTTTATCATTTTAATAATAATACAATTATACATTATTATACTCTAATTTGTTTTATATCTGAAGGAAAAATTAAGTTTAAAATATTTTTAATTGCAAATTTAAAAAATAAACAAACCTCCTGATTAATACTTTGTGATTTTATTATTTTCCAATTTATTTGAAAGCTTTTGCAGAGATGAACATTACTTGGTTTGATATTTGCAATTAGCTAATGACTGTGTTTGGTCGTTTAGTCATGGTACAATTTTTCTTTTTGTATTTATCGAATATGACACTTTATTTGTTTATTTCTTTTTTCCTTACAAGGCCATGGTAATACATATAATATATAATAACAACAATAACAATAACAATTTATTAAAAATTGTTTAAATTAATTAATTTGTGTAATTTTAAACCAGTAGGCTAAAAAACGTGTTATGCTCAACACTCCTTGTGGTCGAGAGATGATTTTTAGTTTTTACCTGATAATTAAATTAATAAATTGAACAATTGGGAATTAGATTAATAAACATTTCTCCTCAGTAGCACAAAGTGTTTTTATATTATTTGGACTCATGAATAGATCAGCTGACTCACATCAGTGTGAGAAGATGCGAACACATTCAATCCAATGTAATCACACTACTTCATTCAGAGGTCAACTTCACATGAGAGGAGGAGATCCTCAGAGGAGGAGACACCAAGTTCCTCCTGCCGGACAGTTTACAGAAGTTAAACATGAAGTTTACATGAAGTTTACAGCAGGTTTTCTCTGGTTTCACTGGGAGAAACGTGAGCTCCAGGTGTTGTTTCCTCAGTTGTGTGTTTCTCTGCTGACACGTGTTGTGTCTCCTGCAGAGACGGAGGACGGAGCTGATGATGCGTCCGGAGGAGAGAACTCCTCCAGCGAGAAGGAGCAGGAGCCGCTCAGCTCCCCGGAGGCCTCCAAGCCAAACTCCTGCTACACCCCGGAGCCCCCGGAGCCCCCCACCCAGCCGGAGGAGAGCCGCTACAGCCTCCCCAAGGCCGGCACCGAGAAGGAGGCCAAGACCGAGAGCCCCCCCCACAAGTACCCGGGGGGCCCCGCGGAGCAGAGCGTCCTGATCGAGGGCCTCGCGGGCTCCATCAACCTGCCCTTCAGCCTCCGGGCCAACCGGCCCCCGCTGGACGTGCTGAAGAAGATCTTCCCGGCCCACAAGCCCCCGGTGCTGGAGCTCATCCTGCGGGGCTGCGGGGGGGACCTGGTGGGGGCCATAGAGGTGCTGCTGTCCAGCCGGAGCCCGGACGCACACACGCACACTGACGCGCACCCGGACGCGCTGGTGCTGCCCTCAAACGGACACCTGTTCGAGCACGCGCTGGGCTCGTACCACCCGGTGTCCTCCTCCGCCAAGTGGTCGGTGGGCTCCGCGTTCCGCGTGCCCGAGTCCCTGCGGTTCACGACCGACCCGGCCGCGGGCTCGCTGGGTGTGCCCCTGCAGCACCCGTCCTTCCCGCAGCACACGCGCTACCCGCTCATGCTGCGCAACTCGCTGACGCGAAGCCAGGCGGGTCCGTTCGTGCACAACGACGTGACCCTGTGGAATACCATGGCCCTGCAGCAGCAGTACCAGCTCCGCTCGGCCGCGCAGTACGTGTCCCCCTTCTCCCCCGCGGCCCCCGCAGGACCCGGGGGCCCCGTGTTCCGCAGCGCCCCCATCCTCCCGTCCAGGGCCCCCGAGGAGCCGCGCATCAGCATCCAGGAGGAGAGCTGCACGCTGGGGCCCAAAGCAGGCCTCTACTCCCCCGAGGAGGAGTACGAGGAGCGGTCGGACTCCGCGGACTCCCGCATCCTCAGCTCCTCCACCTGAAGGAGACTCTGAGGATGGACTGAAGCAGCAGGGGAGAACCAAAATGTATTAGTGTGTGCGTGTGTGAGAGTGCGTGCGTGCGTGCGTGTGAGTTTGTGTGTGAACAATCACCCTCTTTAACCCCCTGACGTCACAGCACCCCCTCATCCTCTGGACCAGTCTATGAGCTGGACTCGACCAAAAATTTGGATGAATGTAAAGCCACTGTGATATCCAGCTTTATTTTGAAAACCCCACCACGTGTTTCCTGTCAGCATGTTTGTTCCTGTGACGTAAAGATGTAAAGATCATCAGTGCATGTTGAGAAAAGCCAAATAAACCTGAGGTGTCCGAACGGATCCGACCCCTGTCGTCACTGCTCCGGACCCCACGTTCACTCAGGTACTTCCGGGTTCTCACTACTTCCGGGTTCTCACTCAGGTACATCCGGGTTCTCACTCTGCAGCAAATAGAACAAACACAACCTCCTCCTCCAGGTTTACACATGAAATATGACTTATTTAAAATATAAAGGTCAGAACATCTTGAGTCAGAGTGAAGCTGCTGCAGGGATATTATACACAAACAGAGAAAAGTCAGATTTGGTTGTTTGGTCTGACCTCACTTCAATCAGTAAGCTTTTCAAAGCAGTAAACAATATGTTAAATGGTTTATAACATAAATATTGTTTCTGTAGACATAGGGGGATTTTTAATATCTAATGTATTTGTCAACAATCATCTTTAAATCCTGTTATTTAATCAGTTTTATTTTATTTGTCATTAATTATCTGTTTACCAGCAACATTCACTCATGTTGACACATTCATTAATACACATAAAATAATAGTGAGTCAAAGACAAATTATTAAATATGTATATTCTGCTTACAAACAATAATACTGTTTATAAATGTTAAAAAACTATTTTATGCTTTTTAAATATTTAACAAAAGAAGAGACACGTTCTATTAGTTAAAAATATGATGATGTGTTTTAATTAAAAAAAATATATATATATATATCTCAATGCATGCATGTATCACTGGTAAACGTCCAGCTAATTTAAATGGCGTAATAAACCTCTGGGTAGATTTAAACTCAAATATAAATCATATATAGATTGTTATTGTTTTTAGTAACAATAACATATTATGAATTTGCAAAGTAAATAAAGTTTAATTGATGTCATGAAATAAAAGTCAGACGACAGCGGTGGAATGTAACAGGAAGTAAATGTACTTAGTTACTTTTCCTTCTCTGATTACGAACCTGCAGCTTCGGTTCAAACCTTCCCGATGCCTCCCTCTAGCGGCGCAGGGATTCAAACCATGTCCAGGGTCTCAGATCAGTTCAGTGGATTCACTCCTCAGAAGTAATAAAACACAATCTTCATCATCTTTGAGTCACGAGTCGTTTATAAAGTAGAATCATCCTGTGAGGGACATTTTAAATTCAGAGTTAAATTCGTTTTACAGATTTTTGTGTCTCTATAAAAGATAATAAATGTGATCACGTCTCTTCAGCCTTGTGATCATCTCTTTATCTTTGTGTTTTTAAAACAAACAACTTATTCATTAATTTGGAATTATCTAAATTATCATCTCTCCCTCATCCAGTCCCAAGATCTCAGTTATATTTTAATTCAAATTTTGAAAACATAAGTAAAACAACGAGACTAGAACGCTTTATTTTGGTGGTGTTGTTTTAGCTGGTTTAGTCTGACACCTAGTGGACAACAGGGTGAACATCAGCCTTTTATCATTTCATACAAAACACACGAAGCTGCTGAAACATTAAGAAACATAATTAAATATCTGATTAATTTAAAGTGAGGATCATCTGAGCTACTGATTCAAATTAAAGCAAATTATATGACGAGAATTTTACAAATGTGACTTTTTAATTTGAGAGAATGTGATTTTGATGCACACAAGTCTGCAAAATATCATTATCTTTGATTAAAGACACTTAAAAAACGTTTTTAAATCAATTGTAATTTTATTTGATTATAATTGAGAACATGAATTAATTTGAATTTATCTTATATTTTTCTTCCCAGCTGTAAAAACACAGATTCCTTCTATGAATCAACTTGAACCGGGATCATTAGAAGAGATTAACACATTAAAAACAATAATCCCTGAGTGACTGAATTATGTGAAATGGTTTTCTACGTCCTGAGACACCATCAAACAGCTGCTGCAGCAGAATCTACATAAATCCAGATGTGGATGACGTCTCCTGACCTTTTGAAAATGAAGGTCAAGACATTTTAAATCAATCTTTTTAATGTAAAGTTTTTTAAAGACTTTAAAACCTTTAGATATCCTGTTTAGATGAGTGAAGAGAGAGAATTTAACATTTATTTACTTCAGATACAGTGGTACTTAGCATACAAGTAACATCAGACATTAAGTTCATATTATAGAATAGAGATAGACAGATGTATGGATGGAAGGATAGATAGATAGATAGATAGATAGATAGATAGATAGATAGATAGATAGATAGATAGATAGATAGATAGATAGATAGATAGATAGACGGATAGATGGATAGATAGATAGATAGATAGATAGATAAATAGATAGATAGATAGATAAATAGATAGATAGATAGATAGATAGATAGATAAATGTACTTTATTGATCCCAAATTAAGAAAGGAAGAAGCAATACAAACACTTACGAAGAAAATTTAAATAATGCAAAATTGAATGTAATAATCATGAAATGTACAAAAAACTGAGTAAATAAAACACAGTACAGTACAACAATACACAGTAAAATATAATAGAACAAGCGGATAAACAAGAGACTGAAGACAAGAGTCTTGCACAAGTTGTTTGCATTTAAAGAAAAGTAAAGCTATGAGTGCCACCTAAATAAAATATGAATATAAGATAATTCCAGGAGATATCAGATTTTAGTTTGTTTCTCCATCTGAAATGTAATAATCATATTTATCTGGATCATAATCTATCAGTGGAGATGATGATGTGATAGAATCCAAACACTTAGATCTCCTCCACATGCAGATGGGCGTGAGGCCGGCCTCTGATCCACAGCTGAGGGACACGTCCTCCTGTTTGTTGCACATTAGCCGTCAGGGGTCGAGGTGTCAGACCCTTGAGACAGAGACAAATGTCGTCCCGCCTGGTTTTGTCTTCAGCAGCATGTGTTGTCGGTCCATCAGAGGCTAATTAACATAACAGGGTCCCCAGTGATCCCACACTGCTCCTGTGTCTACACACGGCTCCTGTTACACTTTACGGCCGGCCCAGCGGGACACTTCCAACAAGATGCTGTTGTTTCAATCAGCGGCAAAAGTAAACTGGACAGCGTGTGAGAAAGTGTCATCCAGTGTGTGTGTGTCTTTCTCCAGGGAGAAGCTGCTAAGACCTGTTGTGGATTAAACTGTGTATTCAGAGGATTGTGTTGTGTATTCCAGACAACAATCCTAAACATCACGTTAAAGAGCAAATACTGTAGTTCAGATGATAAACAAGAAAGAATCTTATAACAGCTCCTGAGGTGATTCAAAAATACCACAGGTCAGAATTACTTTGACCTTTCTTTCTTCATTCATCTGATGCCCATAAATATTAAAAATACACAATATTTTGTGTAAAGGAAATAAAGAACTTATTATTTTATGTTTGCATCATAAAGTTTTAGAGATATTTTCAAGTATCAACTCCTACAATATCACCAAACCACTTAAGGAGCCTGGAACTTCAAGAACTCAAAGACCTGAGAACGAACCCAAAGGATTCCCAAACCTCTTCAGGAATCCAAAGCTCCTCATTCACCAGAAGAAACAGAACCAGTCATTGTGGACATCATTTCCCTCGACTGGTTGGGTGAGTGGAGAACAATGGGGAACAGTGGAGAGAGCCGGATCCCTGGAGTCACCTTGAGGAACTCCTTGGACCTCACTTATCCCTGAAATCAGTTTAAGCATCTAACTTCTCCAGGATTTCCAGAACCAACACAACCTGGAACTTCTTCAGGACTGAACGGGTTCCCTTCAAAGAGAAGAGGAACCTCCTCCAGGACCTCAACCTTCTCAGAGTCAGATTCCCTGAGATCCTCCGTCACACCCCTGTTATGTGTGGAATTCCTTCAGGACTCCCTGAAACGTCCTAAACGACTCCTGGAAATCCACTCAAGCACCTCCAGACCCCCCCCCAGCCCCACACTGCTGCCCCATAATGAGGCCGTGGACACAGACAACACATTTCACCTGGAGGGTCGAGCTCTGTGCTGGATGGTCCTGTCCGTCCATCCAGCCTCGCTCACCACATCAAAGCATTCCTGATGGGAAGCGGTCGCCCGCTGGGGGGGGGGGGGGGCGGTCGTAACCTCTGTGATAAATTAAGACCAAGTGGCAAATAAAGCTGCACCTGCAGGTCCAACGTCTTCACCTCCAGCACATGGAGGAGCCACATCTGGAGAACAACACTCTCCTCAGGATGCTCCTCTCCGTTCAACAGAAGAAGAAGATCACAAACACGAGGGCGGAGAATTCAAATCTGGTTCTGACACCATGGTGAACAATATGAAAACTACACAAATAAAAGTGAGGCAGTGTTTCAGTTCATAAGGAGCTTAAATATAACGTGTTAAACAATAACAATACAATAAACTGTACAAGTTATAGTTTTATCTGCAGTAAAAGCTCATTCTATAGATAATTGATTTAGAAATATAAAGTTACACAAAGAAAAATACCATCAAATAAAATATGAAATTTGTTCACGAATGTACTTTAAATGAGTTTAATTCAGTTAGAGGTAGAAGATCAGGGTTTAAACATGTGTGTTAGCTAACTGTGCTAACAGGCCCCGCTCATTCAAGAGTACAGACATAATGACATATGAATAAAAGCTTTATGAATAAACACACTGTCCGACAGATTTCATAAAAATCCAGAAAATAAACCAGGTCCAGAAGATTTAAAAAAAGTCTCATTAACAATTATTCCCAAAATTCAGTTTTTAATCATGATTATTATGAAACTGGAAAAGACAAAAAGTCACAAGTTGGCTATTAAAATAATCAGAATACTATATAGACAGACAGACAGACAGATAGATAGATAGATAGATAGATAGATAGATAGTTGCCTGATTTTCCATTTCTCATTAAAATGCAAATTAATTGAATAATCATTTAACATTTGTTTCGCCATCGTCCAGTTTTAAAGATGTCAAACCAGAAGGACCATGTTCCCCACGTCCATGACAGAGATTCATGTTCTTCTTCAAACGTGTTCATTCATTTCCACGTCACAAGTCAACAGACACAAAAGCCTGGAGTCCAACCGGCTTCTGTTCAGCAGCGTCTGTATTGTGTCCTCGTCAGTTCCCATGAAGTCAGTTGGTCAATGTCTCTTTTTACTGGTCTGAGTCGAGGCTTTTCTCTGAATACGCTGAGAACAAAGAGCCGAGCGTCGGGAGGACGTGGACATTCCTCTTTGCAACTCAGGTCCCACCCACAGGACACAGACCTGAAGTCCTCATGTGGGACGAAGCAAGAAAAAGACATTTAGAGCAAAAACACTGAGAGAGGAAGAAAGAAGGTTCATGTCAAAGTTAAAGTTTAATAAAAACAGTTTGGTTTAAGTTATTAATTAAGAGACGACTTCAGTCTGGACACATTTTTATTTGGGTTATGCTGAAATGTTTCAGTTAAAATATAAGATTTTGTTGAGCACTAAGGGACGAGGTAACTTTTGGTCTATAAAGTTTATTATATGTCAGTTTCAAGTTCGAGACCATGATTTGGAAATATAGTCTTAAAGTTTGAGTTTTTAACGTGTAAGTATGATTATTTTTTTTATTTGGGATTATAGTGTTACAGTGATGACTGTTCCCAGTTGGTGATGTGCGGTGTTAGAGTTGTGTTGTGTGTTTCACGTGAGGTTCTGGTTGTTTGCTGCAGGACGAGCTGACATTGTGTTTTTTAGTTGGAGGTGTGATTGTTGTGAAAACACTGTTATCCTCCTGAGCTGCTTGTGCCAGGACGACGGACTGTATCAACCTGCATGACACATTTATCACCCCCCCCCCCATCTGCCGGGTCACTGACGACTCTGTAAACACAGCTTCTGACAGAGGCTCATTAGAACCTGCATCACCACAGAGACAAAGACAAATACACACATATCACAGGATCTTACACTAGGGCCCTCAGAGCGGCTGCTTCTTATTTATGGGACTACATTTTGAAAATACTGTGTTTAAACATCATCTGTTGTGTATTAATCTGAAATCTGTGTCTTTCTAATCAGTTTTTATTTTAATTGAGGTTGAAATTAAGAAATTAAAAAGACAATTAAACTAAATGACAACACACACGTACACATTTTTGACTCTAAGGTAAAAACAACAAATAAATAATAAAGAAATGTAAGTATTTGACCACACTGGACTTCAGGGAACAATGATTTGACTTTTATAGGTGAAGAAAATCCCTGTCGGGCAGATTGATAAAGAGAAAACTTTCTGTGATGCAATAATACAACATTTTATAACGTGACACATACAAAACAGAAGTAATTTAATAAAGTAATTTAAAGATAAACCACCAGAACATGAATTACATCCGTCAGTAGAGTCGTTCTCCTCGAGATGGACGATAAGAACTTTCACAGATGACATCTGAGTTTCTCACAATTCACACACTTGTTGTTTATAACTGCCATAAAGACCATTACCATTTTAATAAAATACAATATTATACAATAGACCTTATTAATCCCAAAGGAAATTCATGTTCCATCTTGATTCCATCATTACATTACCAGTGAAAACTTAAAGACATCCCCAGCACCGTCCTCTGTGTGTCTCTGGAAAAGAGACAAAGAGACGATTGATGCTGCTGCTGTCAGTTCAACTGTGAAACTGAACTGTTTATAGATAATCACGTGCTGTCAAGAGCTCTAAGGACAACACAAGCTAACACAAGTTAAGTTAAGTTAAGTTAAGTTAAGTTAAGTTAAGTTAAGTTGAACCTTCATTGATCCTCCTTATGAATAATTTAACAATCTACACATCAATTCAATGAGAACATCCAGTTTTAAAAACATGAATAAAAATACTACATACAATAAAAGTAGAATAATAATTATGTATATATGTTCAACTGTAATTTTAAAGTGTGCAATATAACATACAGGTTGTGTAGTTGTGCGATTGTCCAGTTGTTGTCTGTGAGACAACAATCTAAAAACAGCAGTTAACATATAAAAGTTATTTATTATGATGGGGATTCGTATAAAAGTAATCACACTACTCTTCGTCGTTACTAGCTGAACCCCCCCCCCCCCCCCTCCTTTCCCTCCTCCTCCTCCGCACCGGGTAACTGCTCGCTGTCCTATTGGTGGGTGTGTGTTGAGCTGCAGCCAATCAGAGGAGAGCTCTCAGACTGCAGCGGTTCATAGAAGCGAGGTGAAGAAGGAGAGAAGTTCAGAGAGAGAGAGACACACAGAGAGTGAGAGAGTGAGAGTGAGAAAGAGAGAGAAAGAGAGAGGGGCTCAATTAACTGCTTCAATTAACCAGCCTGGACCCACAGTGTGTGTCTGTGTGTGTCTGTGTGTGTGTCCGTCTGCACATTGTTCAACAACCCTGGACCAGATCCGTGAATCAGCCTCTGGAGGTAAACGCAACTCTTTGTTTCCTTTATTCCACAGATCAGAGAACACAAAGTTATAAACTTCTAAAACTTCTAAAACTTCTAAAACTTCTAAAACTCTAAAACTTCTAGAACTCTGCGTGAAGTTACCACTTCAATGAAATGTGCACGCGTGCATGAGTTGTGACAGACACATTATTTGACTGAAGCATTTTCTATTATGATCTATTTTGTATTTATTTCTAGTTCAGCCACTTTCAGAAGTCATGAATCTGTATCTTTATTTTTAACTCTGCACTTTGAAACACTTTTTGCACATTAATATAATTTATGCTCAATAAGACTCTTTGCTTCTTGGAGTGTTTTGATTTTGTGCAAGAAAATGTAAGTTTATCTGCACGAGCAAAAAAATTGAATTGAACTTTTAGTTGTTGTTTTTTTGAGTTAATTGGAAAACTTACTTTAATAATCTGTGTTTATTCTTATTTGATCCATGTGGAATAATCAACAAGCAGGAAGATGCTGTTAATTATCTTTACTGTCATGTTTCAAAATGCAAAGATCGTTGTTAATAAGATAATAATAAGATTATATCTCAGCAAGATGAAGACAAATATGAGAAATAATAGAAAAAATAGTGGAAGCAAATACATAGAAGATAGAAAAACTTTATTTACAAATGTCTTTTAATTTCATTCCCTGGAGCTGGAGTGTGTGAGTTTGGAGGAAATACTGTTTATTATAAGTTTATTAAAAGTTTGAGTTAAGTTTATCATGAGTTTAACAGAAGTTTAAAAGTTGATCTGAAGTTTGGCTGGTTTATAAGTTTATTATAAATGTATCATGAGTTTAACAGAAGTTTATAAGTTGATCTGAAGTTTGGCTGGTTTATAAGTTTATTATAAGTTTATTATAAGTTTATTATAAGTTTATAATAAGTGAATCATGAGCGCGTCAGATCCCAGCAGCAGACTCTAACTCCAGTTTGTCTCCAGACTGGATCCCGGAGCTCGGACCGGCCGCAGGACTCGGGCAGACATGTCGGACAGCACCGGGTGCGAGTTTGAGATCGACGTGGAGAGTCTGGAGACGGAGAGCGACGACCCGGCGGACTCCTACAGTCCCGGACCCGGTCCCAGTCCCGGACCCGGTCCCGGACCCTGCCCCGGCGCCTCGGAGGACGACGCGGACGAAGTGAAGAGCGACGACAAGCCGGGTCCCGTTGGCCCGGGCCCGGGGGAGCAGAGGAAGCTGAGCCGGACCCCGAAGTGCGCCCGCTGCCGGAACCACGGGGTGGTGTCCTGCCTCAAGGGCCACAAGCGCTTCTGCCGCTGGAGAGACTGTCAGTGCGCGAACTGTCTGCTGGTGGTGGAGCGGCAGCGCGTCATGGCGGCGCAGGTGGCGCTCCGCAGGCAGCAGGCCACCGAGGTAATACTCCATCAATATATACAAATACTGTGTTTAAATAATACTATAATAATCTTCAGGGTATAATATATCATGTTAATACACATAATGTTATAAAACACTCATCTCATAATAATGTCTATTTTATAAAAATCTTCATGTACACTTAATGTGTGCTTTAATATACATATAATGCGTTGTAATAATCTTCATGTTATAATACACATAATGTTATAATAAACTCAATGTACACTTAATATGTCTCATACTATATATAATGTGTGTTATTATATACACAATGTGTGTTATAATACTGAAGAGATGTACAGCTAAAATATGTGGAATATAGAAAAACTATCAAACCTACAAAAACAACGATGAGCTAAAATTTAAAACAACAACATTATGTTTAAATGACTAAAGGGAATATGAGACATGTATAAAACCAACAAATAAGGCAACATTAAGATTCATTTAATTAAATTAAAACTGAGAAGTTGTGTGTGCAGCTTGAATATTATCAATATTTAAATTAAAAGACAGCTCGTGAAGTCATTCAGCTTCTATTATTCATTTTATTTAAAAAGCAGCTTGTAGAGATTCAAGCTTCTGAACAGAAACATTAAAAACTTTATTAAAGCCAAAACAAATACAATTCTAAATTCAATCAAATCAAACCAGTACAGAGGACGTGGCTCCTTGTGAAGTTCTGTCTGAGGCTGAGTGTGATTTGAGAAAATATACAAACTAAATTGACTTTCTTCAGAAGCCAGATTTCACTTCTCATACGTTTTATTATTCAGTTCTATCTTGTGTCCAGTTGCTTTATTTAACTCCTAATATAATCTGTCAAACATGTTTAAAACATAAAATAAATTCACATGTAAAACTCATCTTGATTTGCATCGTCTGCATCATAGATTACAGGCTGTGTTTGTGTGTTGGCTCAAAGTGTCACACTCTCTCTCGTGTGTGTGTCTGTAGCTGTGTAAATATCTTCATGTTCCACTCGTACTCGTCTCTGAACTTTACTGCAGCTTCGCCTGCACGATGTCTAATCTAACACGTAGATTTATCTGTTCTGTCATATGAGCAGAGATATGAAATCTGCAGTTTAACAGTGAGACAGACTGAAGAATTCTAATTAACTGATTTGTTTTTCTACCAAACTTCAGCTTCCACATGTTTAAATTCAGTTTAACTTTGATCAGATTGAGTTTAAAGTTCAGTAAAACTTAATTTAAATTGCTGAATGCTCAGTTGTTCACAGTGAGGAATCATTCATCAGTGTATTTATTAAAAATCAATATAGATACTTAATAAAAATATAAATACAAATTTAGGTTCTGAACCCTGTCTCTCCCCTCACCTCACATACAAAGTTAAAAGTCTTTAATCATAAACAACAAAATAAATGGATCATTTTTTAATATGTTTTTTTATTGTACAAGGCATTTTAAAGACAGTGCATCTGGAAGTTTGTCTGTTGTGTGTCTGTTGTGTCAGTGTGATTTAATTTACACCTTTTATTACAACCTATTGTTTTGTTCTAATTGTTTAACTGTTGATTTTCATAGTAATTTCCAATATTTTGAAATGTTATTGTGAAAAAACCTGATATTATTTAAAACATTTATTTTTTATTTTTCTCAGGATAAGAAAGGCATCTCTGGGAAACACCTTCCAGCCGAGAGGAGGACGCTCTACCAGCGGCACATCCGCCCGTCCACCATGCTCGCCAAGAGCATCCTGGAAGGTAACAGCCAATCAGACGAAGAGACACTCGTCTTGTCTCCTTCTCGGTTTAACTCGGTTTAACTAAATCCCACTTCCCCCTCCTGCATGGTCCCCCCCCCCCCCCCCCCCCCCTAACAGTGATCAGGACCTTCTAACATCTGTAAGACTTGTTTCCACTTTGTTTCTCTGCTTCATGTTTTTGATCTGCTCACGTTTCTGCTGGATTCGACCTCTGCTGTAAACAGTGAACCGTGCAGTAACTGTGGAATCTGTTGACCACAGGTTATCGTCCGGTGCAGACGGATCCATTCCTGGCGGCCAACGCGTCTCTGCCCCCCCCGCTGAGCGACCGCATGAGGAAGAGGAGGGCCTTCGCCGACAAGGAGCTGGAGACCATCATGCTGGAGCGCGAGTACAAAGAGCGCGAGCTGATGGAGAACAGCCAGGCGGCCGCGCTCATCTTCCCCAACAGCATGGTCCACCACGCCGCCGAGTACAACTCCTACAAGACGGCCTACTCGCCGGCCAATCAGGTGGAGCCGCAGCCCAAAGAGTTTGGCAGCTTCATGGGGCCCAGCTGCCTGGACCTGTCCATGCAGTACCCCGGGGGCCCGGCCAACGTGGAGCTCATCTCCTCCAACGTCAGCGTGGCCACCACCTACCGCCACTACCCGCTGCAGCCGTCCCGAGGCAGCTTCATGATGTGGCCCCGCAGTGCGTCCAACCTGGGGGACGCCCTGCTCTACCAGCAGTGTCTCTTCAACGCCACGGCGGTGCAGAACATGAAGCCCGGCGCCGTGTGGGAGCCCAAGGCCATGGCGGCTGAGAGCCAGCTGCCCGAGCAGGAAGCCGCGGCCGCTTTCGCCGCTAAACTGGAAGGATCCCGAGCGGCGGCGCTGCAGGACTCGTCGAATCCCCCGCAGCCGGATCCCAAAGCCCCCGGCGTGGCCCCCGGGGGGCAGAGGGGGTGCTCGGCCTTCGCCCCCCCGAAGAGGGGCTTTGGACAATCCTTCCCCAACAACTGTCACCCCCAAAACCCCCAGAACTCCATGCACGCCTTGAACAAGCTGAGCAAGGACAGTGCTAAGCTGTCCATGAAACTCAACTCCTTCCACTCCCTCATCCAGCACTCGCTGAATGAGAAAGGAGGAGGAGGAGGAGGAGGTGGAGGAGGTGGAGGAGGAGGTGGAGGAGGTGGAGGAGGTGGAGGCGTGGGGCCGGAGCTCAGGCCTCCGTACTGCAAAGAGCTCTTAGAGGAGGCCGCCCGCAAGTTCAGGGAGGGATCAGCCAAGGACGCTCAGGCTGTTAAGATCACCGACCGCTACGCCAAAGACTTTCTGTCCAAGCCTGTGGGAACCAAGATGGCGTCCGGCGAGTCGTTGTCCTTCTCAGTGGAAGCCATCTTGAAACGACCCCCCCCCCGCCATGAGCCGAGCGTTCCACTGACTCAGCTCCGGTGTCTTCATCTTGCACTAGAACCAGCAGGTTCATCTCAGACCAGAGACCTGCAGACACCGAGTCAGGAAACACACGAGCCGGAGATATTTATGTACAGTATATTATATTTTACATGTGCATGTTTAATAACTTTATTGTGTAGAGTATTTAAACATTATACCGATGTTTTCCTCATGTCAATAAACTTTATAAGACCCAACGCTTTCCATAAAAAGTCTTGTATTTCATTTTCACGTTTAACTGGGAGCAGCTTTGTGTTTGGGTCAGAAGTGAGTCGGATAAAAACTCTCAAACAGTTTCCTTATTTACAACTTGTAAAGTTTGACTTACTTAAAAAAAATATTTAAGATACTTTTTAATTTTGTTATAGTTGAAATTGTAATATACCTTTAATTTAATTATTTTTGAAGTTTGACTAATCTTGTGCATGGTTAAATAAACATATTAAAAGTGCTAGTTATCATTTGCGTTATAACTGACAACAGAAAATACACAACTAATAAACAGAACAACTCAAATATCTGTTCTTTGCTTAATATTTGACGTCAAAACTCCTTTTTAAATATAAATTATTTCATGTTAATTTTAGGCTCAGCTTATTATTAACTATAAATTACAGTGAAAGTTTTTGTTACTATTTTTTATGATATAACACAGAAGTTTAAATCACACAAACAAAACACATAAACTGAGTGTGAACGTGAACCAGCAAAGTTTTACAAGGTTTGAAACACGAGACCGTCACATTAATCTGTGATCATCTCTCTCCACTCGTTCCTTCACAGCTACAGACGCACATCTGTGTGTGTGTGAGTCTGTGTGTGTGTGTGTGTGTGTGTGTCCTCGCTGAAAGACATGCTCCAAACACGGGTTTCACATGAGCTGCAGAACACTGATCCGTGGAATAATGAGCAGGACTCCGGGTGAAAGGAAAGTCACAGATCTCTTGTTGCTGTCGTCTCGTGGACGTGAACCCGTCTCCTTCTGAGGGACGACCTCACGTGAAGCCAGAGGACATGAGGTCGTCTCCATGAGTCCTCTGATGATGACATGTGGTGTCACCACAGAGGGAGGACTTCACTTCAAGAGTGTGTGGACGTGTCTTACTATCTACGTGAGGACCAGTCGCACATTATGGCTCTGAGGGTTTTCTCACCTCAACTTTTTCTATTTCTGTTTAATGTGAAATATTCAGTCTGCTAATAAAATTAACTTGAGATATTAACTGGAGTTTAGAGAAAGAGAAAGACGTGTGTGTGAGGTCACTGGGTTCAGACCAAACACAGATTAAAGTGGCTGAACATTTAAATCCAGAAGTTTCCAGGTTGAATTCTGTGGTGAGATAAATATAAAAACACGTGGATATCGTGAAGAGACGCAGCTGCAAGAGTCCTGAGTTTCAATGTAACTCAGTGTAAACATCATATCTTTATGATGGAAACAGTAGAAACTATGACACAGTGTTGAATTAGATGAATTTTAATAATAATAAATGTCGGACACACGTCCACATGTTAGTTTTGGCAAATTTCCCCTCAGCCGTGAACATTTACTGCCCTAAAGTATCAATCCTGAGCACAATGAAGACATTGTTTTGTCTATGACTTAACAATGTGTGTGTGTGTGTGTGTGTGTGTGTGTGTGTGTGTGTGTGTGTGTGTGCTCTAGCAGCAGTTGGCTGCTGAGCAGAAGGTGACAGTGTTTGTCAGCACTAACTGCCACTGATAAGTATCTGCTGAAATCCTGACAGTCTCATGTGTGAGATTTAACATGTCAGCAGAGCGACACACACACACACACACACACACACACACACACACCCACACAAACAGTAACACACACATACACATACACACACCTTTTATCAACAGTATTAGTTCTCACAGTAGCATTTTGTTTGGGTTCCACAGGTGTCGTTTGACATTTGGAGACTTTGAGTGACTTTCCTTCATGCTGCGATGCTCGGAAAAAAGCAACACACACACGCACACAGACACACACACACACACACACACGCACACACACACACACTTAACACACACGCACGCACACACACACACACACACACACACACACACACACACACACACACACGCACGCACACACACACACACTCGGCCTGGGAATTTGTCTTCCAGCAGCTCTGGTTTCAAGACAACACAACAGAGGTCACTCACAGTTTGTCATGTGCTGATGTTAAAAGTCATTTTATTTACAATTACAAGTTTATTCAACAATTCACGAACCATCAGAGTCAATTGTTTTTACATTTTTATCACATTTACAACAAATTACATATTCACAGCTTTGTTGTCGTCCGTGCACAGAAGAGGAAAGTTCAGTTTCACGTCTTCTTCTGGACACGATGCAGTTTGAAGACTCAGATTCAGACGCGTCCGATTTGAGATTCAAATCAATAAGTTTTAAAATAAGTATTGTAATGAAATCAAGCCTTTGAGGATCAGACCCCCCCCCCCCCATACCCCCCCACCTGCTGTGATACAACAGCTCCATTCTTCTCCTGCCCATATCACATTTAGCTGCCCTGCCAGTGACTGTGCTCGGTTTATTGCTTTATCACTGCTTGAGTCATCTCCACACACACACGCACACACAGACACACAGACACACACAGACACACACCCTCCTCCAGGTGTTGGACCAAGCCATCCGTCCCCCTGTTGCCGTTGTCACGCCACCGACTGTGATACGCTACAATCCTCTGCACATTAAGAATCTGTAAAGCGCCACAAACCCCCGACCGCCTCGTTCACAGGAGAGAATCAACACGCCGGCTTATTTTGACTCTAGAAATAAATGGCACATGTTGTATTTTGCATTGAGGAGCAGCGGGCGTGAAGGGCCGGGTGTGGGTGGGGGGGCTGTTTTCACTCTCAGTCTCTACCAGCAGCAGCAGCAGCACTGGTCGGTCGGTGGCTGCATTCCTTCCCAGCACCTTGTAATCCAGTAAGAGATGTGTTGCACTGCAGCTTTGTGACAAGTTGCTCCCACTTAATTACCATGTAGACTGGGCTGACAGGCCCGGGGCCGATGGGGGCCGATGGGGGCCGATGGGGGCCGATGGGCTGGTGGCTGTTGGCTGAAGGGGTCTGGGAACATCCTGAAAACACACACACACTGACACACATTCACACACATTCACACACATTTAGATGTTAAACTCCCAGTGACCCACGTTTTTCTTAGAGAACATATTGAAAGTTGACAGTTTGCTTATAAAACGTTTTGTAAGTTGGAAACTGACGGCAACACTTTCAAAGGCCGCCTCATGCAAATGAAGACAATTGATGTGGATTTGCATGAATGTCTAGAGAACTGGTTCCCACATTTCTTTTTTTTTTTGCAGGCTTAAAAAAATGAGGAATCAGGAAAACAGTTTTTTAAAAAAATTTTCAGACCTGCAGCCGAACTGAGGTCTGAATCTTTTCCTGAATGTTTTCCAGAGGGTTTGAACGTGAGAAGTGTTTGAGTCGGTCCCCTGGTAAACGTCTGAGTGAAGCCATGTGAGAGAGGAACACGTGTGAAGGATCCAGAGCGAGTGGACAAGTGGACGAGTGGACGAGTGGACGAGTGGAGGACGCTTCAGACACGAAATTGGACCAATGCAAACGCACCAACCTGGACAGACGAGGAGATTCAAGAGCTTTTAGTGATGAGTGTGGAGGAGCTGTAAAATAACTTATACGTCATTAGTGATTTTTTTGTATTTATGTTTTAAAACCTTTACTGGTGAGGGGCCGGTGTTGGGAGACGCATGGTGTCAACCAGTGATTCACAGATTCCTCTGTCTCTCGGCTCCTCTAGATCATAATTCCTGGAAAACCTGATGATAAATACCCTGTGAAATATATATATATATAATATATAGGATCAGCTGGTTTCTTCCCAGGCTCAGACCAAATAAACCAGTACACATCAAAATGAACCAACACTGACAGTTCACCTCTCCCAAGGCCCAATAGCTCCTTTAAATTCACAAATATCAGTCCAATGAATTTGTCAAACATTCCCTGGATCTGCTCCTTTTGTCCAAATCCGTTCCAAAATTTTAATGTTTCAGTACTTTTCCGATAATTTGAATCTTGATCAATTATAATCCAGAGTTTTTGTGACTGCACCTCTGATCTGCTGTGTTTACACATTCACTCAGCACAGTCTGTCCATTGTGCTGCGTTCAGTTGCCTCCTGAGGGTTGAGAACAAACATGTGTGTGACACCTGCTGCTCCTGTTTGTGTTGTTTCAGTCGCCTGCAGCTCGGGGTGAGGAAACACTGGACACACAACTTCTGTGACACAAACTGACGCCTGGAGCATTGAACACCAGTGAAGCTTCTCCACTGGGAGAGAAGACAAAGAGATTTGTTTCATTTCATCCGGTTTCTTTAAAGACAAATCGCTCTGACGTCCGTTTGCAAATTGCAGCTGCTTTGAGAGTTCGTCCCCTCGGAGACATTTTGCAACATTCACGAGAGGATGAAGCACAAAGTCAAATCCAGCCACTTCCAGATCGGATGATGGAGACATTTGCAAGTAAATGCAAATAGTTGTAAATCCTTGAGCAGCCGGAGTTTGAAGACGTGAACCTTCAGAGAAACAGAAAACGTGACCATCGACCATCGCTTGTGTTTCTAATCCGATCTTTAAATCTGATGACTCTCATGATAACTCTCTCATTAGCGTTTCTCTCCCTTGAGTTCTTTTGTTATTTCAACACCTCTGAAGGAAGACGCTCTCATGTGGTCACTGTGAGATCATCTTCTCCACCTGCTCAGCTGCTGCCGGGGATTTGCCAGTCTAAACATTCATGTAAATACTATGGAAAAACGCTTTGTGTTGCATTGTCACCCAAAGAAGACGCCGCTCTGCAGAGGGCCGTCACTCCGGCTGCGCACAGATGTTGTTTCTGTGAGGGGTTGTTGACTCTGCCGCCCCCCCCCCCCCCTCACGTCGCTCATGGCGTGGACGTGAGGACAAGCTGCGGCCTCGGAGGCGTGGCCTTGGGGGGCGTGGCCTCGGAGGCGTGCAGGGGTCAGTGCAGGTGGAGCAGCTGTAACTCTGCTAACACACCTGGCTCACGCTAACCACAGCAAACAGCACCACTGCCAAGGTTTACACTTAAAAGCTCTGATTTGCATATAGGCCTATATGAGTTTATTCAAATGTGCTGATGTACGGCCTCCCCCCCCCCCCCCCCTTTGGTTGAGGTCGAGCTCCAGAGACACTTCTCCTGAATATGGGTCATTAATATGAAGTGAGTTTTGATTGTTGTCATTTTAAATTATTAAGTAAAGTTTTACCGTGAACTTTCAGAGTGTCGTGTGCTGCTGGGACCCAGCGACACTGGGAATCCTCCCAGCTCTGCTTCCTGTTCAGAGGTCTCTGTGGTCTGTGTCCAGCACCTTGAGCACAGACACGTCTCGTCCTGCGGCAGATGGCTTCCACTCGGAGAGATGGATTTAATAGTCTGTCCTCAGACCAGCAGTCGAAGCCCAGACTGTGACTTCCTGTGTCTGCGTGGACGGAGCGGGACACTTTCACTGGTTCATCCAAGTCGACTCATCTGGAGCAGCTGATGACGCTCGTGTGTGTGAACTGATATTAACTCTGCAGCTCTTTTGTAATGTCTTTTAAAATGCAAAATAACAACACAAACAACGGAGACACAAACACGAGCATCAGATCGTAGGTTTGAAGACACAAAGACGACTTCAGCTCCGCTCAGCTTCTTCTGGTTCTCGCTCCTCCATGTTTTAACACGATAAACATCAAAGGGAAAAGCAGGAAGTCAAGGTGGACGGACGGAGACAAAACACTTAACCCTGGGTTTCATGTTGTTACCATGATGACAAAGGTCAGCTACACCTGCATATCCAGGCGTCCAGTTGTTGGCTGGATGCTTGGTGCACTCGTGAAGTCATTCTGACCCAGATTCAGGTCACACACAGTCTCAGCTGTCAATCACGACGTCTCATCTAATAACCAATTAAAAAGCAAACTTAGCAGAAATATGAAAACTTGAACATCAATGTGATATAGGAGCCACTGGAAATCACAGAAACCAGCTTCAAGAGAAGTGTATTTGATGTGTACTTCCATTAACATGGAGGAGGAGGAGGGGGTTGGTGACCTCTACAGCAGCCGGCCACCAGGGGGGGGGGGGATCCAGATGATGTTAGTCGCTCCGTCTTCCTTCTTCTTTCCTCGTGTTTCCCAGTAGGGGGGGGGGGGGGGGGGGGTGTTAGTGGGAACCTGCTGAAGTGGCAGGGCGAGGCTTTAACCTTGGAGTTGCTCTTTCAGAACCGGCTGCTGCCACTGTGACACTTTGTCCCTGTTGAGTCAACACGGCCGCTGCTATTCTCCCTGTTGACACATCAACACATTTTGTTTCCTCGACAATACACTGTGAAGAAACTGGTTTCCATTTCTTATCTGTGGGAAGAGGCTGTTGACGCTGCCTCTCGTGGCGACGCTGGAATCCTCTCCCCTGATTGGTCCACTCGTCTCTCTTTCTGTTGAGCTGTTCTCTTTATCTGACACCTGAATAAGAAATAGGAATATGCTTACACCCAAAACTCTCTACCATCACCAGCACAGAGATAAGGACGTTGTTTCTTCTCATGATCTGTATCTCGCACATAAACCTTGTGGGTATGAAACTGTTGTAAAGGTCATAAATAATCTGTATTGACACAGGAGTGGGTGTGGCCTCGTGGCTCCAGGCTGCTCTGAATCAAGGCCCAGGTTCTGTCTTGTCACCTGTAAACTAATATTAAAGATACTTGTGCCAAATATTAAAATACAGAACTAGAACTACGACTTTGTGATCGTGTGTCTCCACCAACCAGTGGAATTTGCATACATATATTTCCCAGTCTCTTCAGAGGTCACGGTTACTGGAAGATATTCAGTTGATCTTTGAGTCCAATTGAAATCTGGTCAAAATTAGGAAGGAATTCTATAAAGACAATTTAAAAAACCCAGATTCTGATGAGTTCATCTTTTGGTCCAAATTTGTTAAATCCGTTCTTGAGATTTTGTGTTCACGAGGAAAACTGTGTCTTTAGTGAGATCACAACGACCTTGACTTTTGACTTTGACCTAAATTAACTTTTTAAACATATGTAAAACATTTCCCTCGAAGCGTGTTCACAGGAGCGAGTAGAACCAGAAAACATCATCTTTGCCCACTGGCTGTTGCCGGGGGGGGCATAAGAACTTCCTCTTTTGTGCAAACTTCAAACTGTTGAAACGCGTTTTACACAACGAGAAACAACAGGAGAATGAAATGTCCTCCAGCCGCTGAGCAGATGTCCTGGATCATTACTCCAAACTTTACATTCGGAGTTCTTGTCCTCAAGTTTGTCCCAGAAGGAGAAACAAAGCAAAGTCTGACTCGAGGTTTAAAAAGTGAAATCTGAAGCCTGAAGCCACGTTCGACTCCAGCTTTACATTTTTACAGGACTCTCTCTTTTTTCCCCCCAGTGAGCGAGCTACATGAAAGTGTTTTATGGAACCTGTGAGACTCGGGGGGATAAGAACACTGAAGTCAGAGCTGAGACACTGGACTCATCCTATACATCACCTGAAAGTCAATCTGAGGGGACGACAGCCCAGCGGCCTTTGAACGCAGCCGTCACACAGCTCTCCTTCTGTTTCGGTGGGGGGGGGGGGGGGGGGGTATTCCATACTGTCCAATACAAATCACACATGTCACATCTGTGGGTCCAGGTAACTTCTTACTGTACATGAGGAGGAGAGAGAAACCATCTGAGTGGCTTGATGTGCTGTTCATAATCTGGGGAATCGTCTTTGACTTCTTTACTTTAATAAGTTAAAAAACATCATCAGGAATATTAGTGAACGATTCATAAAAGAGACATGAACGTTCATTTGAGCCTGGTCCACATGTTTTTCTCCTTTTGTTCCGCCTCCTCCATGTTAGTGAATTGGACGTGGATTAAGCAAAAAACCTAAAGTACATGTCAGATACACCGAAGATGGTTTCTGTTATTTAAAGTCTTTCTCATCACTCGTTCAAGTTTTAATGTTTCTGATGGATTTGGTTTTAATTAGGTAATTAATGTAAAAAGGGGCTGAGACGTCATGATTGACAGCTGACACTGACTCACGATTGGTTAGACTTGACGCCGTGGCTCCACCCCCCTGCTCACCACAGAGGAGTTGGAGGAAGTGAAAACGTGTTTATTTACAGTCTGTTGTCGAGAGCTTTTAAACATGTGTGCAGCATTATAATATTAATTCATAATCAACCCAAACTCATTAACTTATTTATATTCTTTGCTTTTGTTTTTAACATTTGTGTAAAATCTTAATTTGCAAAGTAGCTGCAACGGAGACATAAAATGTAGTAAAGTTAAATATTTATCTCAAAGTAAAGTAAATACTCAAATAAAGTACAAGCAGCAGTGGATCTTAAATATCTAACTTTGTATTCTGATTACAAATCACACAAAACAGCTGATAAAGAAAAGAGCTCCTGATTTCCACAGATGCTCCATCTCACCATGGTGCTGAATGTTAACACTGAAACAGGATCTTCAGTTTCCTGTCCGGCTCGAGGGCCGGTTTGAAGTGGAGTTAAACTTCAGAACTCGTTACTACGAGTCACTGAGCCTTGAAATCATCTCACCTGCAGGAACAGAGAGGCTGTGACAACTTCAACCTGGATCCTGGTGAACGAGAAGCTCTTTAGCTCTCGAGTCCAAACGAGAGACGAACGAGGAGAAAGACTCTCAAGCTTTGTTTCCCCAAAATACGGTTGAACAGGAACAGTTGAAGGTGAACAGCGTGTTGATGTGCGCTCACTATAAACTGCTCCACCTGTAGGGGATCTATCACGCGGCTCCTTGGAGGACGGCAGGAGGTCTTTCCACATGTGCTGCTCAGCTGCTCGGCTTCTGGAGCCCGACCGAACCTGCACACGTTACAACTCTGGAAGAAGAGATTTACACCCCGGCTCTGACAGCACGGGAAAAAAAAAACTACACACACACCGGCCAAGCCACATTTCCCAGCGGGTGATTATCGCTGGGATCCAGGGGAATGTATTACACTCGGTGATGTAACAGAATATATCTGTGATACTAATGACTCTTGTGGTTTGCATGTGGAACAACTTCCCAAAGTCCTAAACTTCTCGCTGAGCGTCCTCCTGGAGCCCGGCTCTGCTCTGCTGGTCCTAATGTGTAAATGTGTAAAGAACCGAGCGGCAGAACAAACCCAGGCTGGAAAACCTCCACTTCCTCTGGGCCTGAGAGCGACGTGTTGACAGTTAGAGTCCCCCCCCCCCCCCCGGCCGTCCTCATGGTGTGCTCAGAAGTGTGATTTGAGTTTCCAGGTGACCGTGTGTTGATTTGCTCAATAACTCATCGTCACGTAGATTGATTCAGAAAAGTGTTTGAGCTGAAACTTCACTTCTGCTTCTGAGGAAAAGTTCAGTTCAGAGTCGGACCAGAGAGTCGGGCTCCGTTCACACCTGCTGTTAAAACACACTTTGTGTTTCTTGTGATCGGATCTCATTTCCTCTCGATATGCAAATACACATGAATGTCATTTCTGATATTATTTTAAGCCCATTGACGATAGAGATGTGTTGACATTGTGTGTTTGTGTGGGAGAGTTATCAAAGAGGATTTTACTGATTTGAAAATAGTGGCACAGTCGGTGTTGATGTTGTGTAGCTGACACAAATCAAATCACTAAACCAGGTCTGAGTCCCAGTCGCACACTTTTAATTGTGTCTCACAGTCTCACTACAAAAAGGCCATTAGAGCCTTTTTTCTGAACCCACCAGGAACTTTATTTTATAAACGGATAAATAAAACCTTTGTATTTTAGAAATTAACACCAGAAGTATTAACATCTGACTTGATTGACTGCTTGAGTTTTGATCAGGTTTGTTTTTAATAATGATGATGGACAGTGAGGGACAGAGACGACTTCCTGTCTGTGGGTAATCACACGTCCAAGCAGAAGATACTAACATGTGGAGTTCCCCAAGGATCGTTCCTGGGGCCTCTTCATGTTCCCTCTGGCTCAGATAATTAAAAAAAACTGAATATGTAACAACACTTATGCAGATGACACAAGATTATATATTCAAACCACCAGGGAACTTTAATCTTATACAAACTCTGAACAAGTGCGTTGAACGAATCAGGAACTGGATCAGAATTCACACACATAAAAAAGATAAAACTGAAGTCATTGTTTTTGGAGACAAAGAAGAAAAAGTCAGTGCTGAGATCTGAGAAGTTAAAAACCACGAACAGAGCCGGAGATCTCGGTGCAGTCCTGGACTCAGACGTTAACTTTAACAGCCGCTTTACCACAATGACAAAGTCGGCTGTCCGAGTCCAAACCAAACATAAAGAAGCAGTGTTCACTTTTTATTTTTTCCACATATGGAACCGACTCCCGGAGAACGTGAGCTCTGCTGGAACTTCCTGTTTCCTGTAAGACAACGATAAACTCTTTCCTGTTTGTCACATGTTTATATTAAATCAAATATTTAACAATTTCTTACACTGGACTTACCAGGGTTTTTCTAATTGAGTTATGTTAATGTGTTTTATTTGTCTTTTTACCCTCTTTTTTACTTCTTTCTAAATACTTAGTTTTTGTACTGTTTGTTGCTTTTACAATTTGTCATGACGCCTTTTAATCTAAAACACTTAGAAATAAACTTTTCAAACAACTATCTGAATACGTCACCATCAGAATTATGTAGAATCTCAACGATGAAACGTTTCTTTGCAGAAGTTTAGAATCAAACATTTTCACAACTTGAATTACTCGTGTTCTTTGACTCATATTTTCAGCGCAGGCTTATTTCTTATCTTCGTCCATCTGCACCTGTCGTGTTTATTTAATACTTTCCCTGTTTCCACAGTCACATGAGACTTGAAATGTTTCACATCGTTTTGGCCTCGTGGCTCCACAGGAGCAGGTTTAGTGTTTGAGAGGCTGAGCTCTGATTTCTCCTCGAGAAGCTCGTCACCTTCTTGCTGCTGGAGCTCAGGTGAGTCCCGCCTCCGCTGCTCAGCCTCAACAGCTGCAGGCTTCATACACGATGAGAAACAGAAAATAATCTGATCCTAAACCTCCACCGGAGAAATCCCCATCAGTGCACTAAAGACGAGGTGGACCCACGAAGATTTATCAGGATTAGCAACGAGCTGTGATGGTATTAATGTTGTTCTACAGAAGCTCATGTTGAACTGTGGTCGCCCAAAACAGCACCGCTGGGTTTAAACCGTTTTATAAAGTCCTAGAACTTAATCTTAATATATATTTCACTTTATCCTGGATGACTTTCTGCAGATCGGAGCAACATCTGGGGGTCGGGGGGTCGGGGGGGCTGAGACATCTGGGAACACGTGCACCAGTTTGAAACAATTCTCTCCTCAGATTTATTCCCAGCTGTGCAGAAGCTGTATTTAATTAATTAATGCAATGAAAACACACATTTCTTATTCTCCTGCAACAACCGACTCCAGGAGGTTTTGTTTTCTCCTCTGTCAGCAGGTTTATGTAAAAACTACAGAGAAGAGTTCTATGATGTGAGAACCGGACAAGAAGAGAAATTAATTTAAGCAGCAGATTCAGGTATAGAGATTATAGAGAATGTTTTATCCTCTGTGCATTTGTGTGTTGGTTGATTTATATGTTTGTGTGTTTGTTTGTGAGCAGGTTGAAGGATGTGGACCCAGAACCGGGGCCGGATCCAGGACTTTCTAGGCTTTTTAGGATGAAGGATTTAATATTTTTGGACATTTTCAACATTTTCCAGGTGAATAATTCAGGAACGACTCTCAGGTCCGACTCTGAACTGAACTTTTGTTTAGGGGACTGAGATCTTTGAGTTTGTGCAATTTGGATTTAAGGGACTGTTGACCTTTGGCGGTGGTTTGACCTCTACTGTCACTATAGTTTTATTTAAATTGTAATCTTGGAGCAGGAATTTCCTTCAGGATTAATAAATGAAGTCGATTTTCATTGACTTTATCTGTATTCTTTATACTTCTCGTCCACTCAGTTTTACCCTGAAGTCCAAACTCAACATAATATCTGAGTATCGAAGTCATAACCTGCTATAAAGCACCAAACGTGACAATAAGGAACCCCTCAGAGGACTGGGAGGCACCTGAGCTGTGTGTCGGCCTGATTGATGAGAAACCCAGACACCAGTGTTTTACTGGGAGCTGCTCCTCTCTTCTCTCACTGGAAAGAATCCCTCACAGCCATGAAACACAGGTTGGGAACAGGAAGGGGCTGGAGGGGCGATAGCATGACACGTGTAAGCAGATCTCACTGCATTTGAAGTTTTAAAAGCTTCTGCCTGAAAGATTTAGTATTAAGAGGGGGAACTGCGTATGACACCCTTGCTGGACCTCTTATAAATTGGAATCAATTTTTCAAAGGGAATCATAAAAAGGCTCCTTCCCGTGCTGATGGCTCCGTTTAAAGTGGATCGGTCCACGTTGCCTCACCGCGACCGCCGGGGATCGGCCGCCAGCCTCCGGCTCGGGGACAGAGGCTCCTCCGCCCAGGCTGCTGAGCTTTAATGACCCAATTTGAGACATTTTTACATTACATCAGGACACGTTGTGGTATTGTTTGGAAAAAAAAGGCAAAGAATAATACTGGGCCGGGGAGAACGACAAAGCCAGTCACTTCCTACAGATCGACTCGACTGATGAGAAAAGCAAAGCGCGTGTAACGGCTTGGACGAGTCCTAAAGGAGTCCATGTGTTTGAAGAGGTCCTGGTCCCGTCACGCTTCACTTGCAGAGCTTGTAACTGAAAGAGTGGTGGTGGGGGGGGGGGGGGGGGGGGGGGGGGGCTCTCCTGAGGTATCGCTGACGCAAGTGGACGGAGGCTCCTGTTCGCTCTTCATCCCGGTCATCGTCGCTTTCATCCACATCCACAGAGTTCAGCCAATCAGACGCAGAAACATCTCACTTGGGTTTGTTGTTTCTCTTTCCCTTGTTGAGAAAATGTCACCGGCTGCGTAAAGAGTCTCAGATGAGAAGAGAGGAGAAGAAGGTTCTGAGATGAGAAGTTTCCTGAGATCAGACGACGGCAGAATGTTCAACACGCGTTCGTGTTCTGTCTCAAAAACTTAAAATTGTTTTAGAGATAAACACAGTATTTGAATAAAAGACATGAATTTGAGATTTACACTTTTAGATGAAAGTTGCAGAAACACAAGAACCTGAAAAACGTTTCACACCATTGACATCATGACAGCTCCAAGAAGTGAAGCCAGATTGTCTTGATCGCCCCCTGGTGGCCGGCTGCAGTATAGAACACGAGCCCCATCACACTTTAAAAGTTTGTCAAAGACGGTTTCTGTCAGTTCAGGTCATTTCAGTTTGTTCAAGTGTTTCTGATCAGTTTGGTTTTGTTTTGTTATTTGATGATGTCAGAACAGGTTTGAACGTCTTGATTGACAGCTGAGACTGACGAGCAGGTGTATGAGTGAGATGTCTTTAGTAATAATCTCTCCCCCCCCCCCCCCCCCCCCCCTCCCCGACCACTGCAGCACAGACACGTCTCAAATGACATCAATCAGTGTTAATTGGTATCATCTGTATCTGGGAGATATTGGTACAATTGGATGAATTCTTTATTTACAGTTATTCTTCTGCACCATCCTACAGATTAAAACTCCTGATGTCATCAGGTCAAGTTGCTAAAGTAACATCTCAATCACAAACTTAAGAAAAGAGAGTTTCCTCCTC